>NW_012149174.1:3685395-3746239 GCF_000956105.1 Propithecus coquereli
TTTTTAGTTGTCCGATTAATTTCTTTCTAATTTTTAGTAGAGACGGGGTCTCGCTCTTGCTCAGGCTGGTCTTGAACTCCTGATCTCAAACACTCCACCCGCCTTGGCCTCCCAGAGTGCTAGGATTACAGGCGTGAGCCACCGCGCCTGGCCCGTTGTGCTTTAAGAGCACTTGGAGAGTCCACTCAATTATGGCAGCTCATTGCTCATGCAATGCTCATGAATTCATCTGTCATGCCCAAAATGCAGCGGTGTGAACTAAAATGCTCTCAGGTGGAGCCTCGGGGTTTGGAAGGTAACGGTGTTCATGACATCCTGTCAGCCTTGTGGGCTGTGTGGGGTAACTAGAGCTGAGAAGACAGAAAGTGGGTTTGTAGTGACTGCAGAAGCTCAAAGCACAGGGTGAAATGTAATGGGTTCCAGGCTTTGGCGAGCACAGGAAGCTGATCAGAGGTGAGGGGAAGCAGGGGGCTGAGAAAAATGCCGTGAGAGAACGAGTAACCTTGATTCCTGGCAGGACAGAGCCTGCTGTTAGCAGAGGGGCCCAAGCGTGGGAATCACCTTCACCTTCTCCCACAGTTCAGTTGCAACCAACGTGAGGGATGGTGCTCTGGGGTGTAAAGGAGCTATGAGACCCAGGCCTGGTACCACGAAAGAAAGCTTTAATCAAAGGGAAAATGGTAAGGCTTAGGTCTCCTGGCCCTGTCTTATATGCATCCAGATCATTAAGGTAGCATTTTTCAAAGTGTTTTCCTATAGGATCCTACTAATGAAAAAATTCTACTTTTGAAAAGTTGGGGAAACTTTGGGTGAATGAAATGAAGCATGCTTCTTTTCCACAAATCGTCTCAGAGGCTTAAGTATGGTAGTGTGCACTGAGCACCCACAAAAGGGACCATAGGGAGTACAACACTTCCCAAGCTTAGTTGACCATGGAATCCTTTTGGGGGACAGAACATTGGCAGATCTGGTGTTTCTCAGTATACACCTTAGGCAGTAGCAAGTTGGGGTGTACGTGGTCAATGAGGAGGGGCTGGTTGCAGTGGGTTTAGGAATGGGCAAGGACCCAAGGAACCATTCACATTTCCTTTCTGTGGAGCCCTCAGAAATAGTAGTGCTGGTGTATGCAGGTGTCTGTAAGAGGCATGTCCTGGTGTCAGCTTTCAGCTTCTGAGCCTTCAGGAGACATGACCTCCCTGACCTTGGGTTTGAGTTGGCCTACCCCACCTCTGAGGCTGTCCCGGGTACCCCACACCCGTAGCGGGGTACAGGGTAATTAACCACAGGGAAGAGATATTGTGGGATCATGCAAGGACCTTGAAGGAAACTGCCCCTTCCTAGATTTTCCTCGATTTTTTTTATTTAGCTAAAAGTAATACGTGCAAAGCTTGTGTTAAGGATTAAATCAGAGAAAGCATGTCAAGCTGGGTTGTACTCTTGGTCTTTGTAACATTGTGGAGGCTTGCTATAAAGAAGCCCAAGGAAATCAGGAAGCTGGGACTAGCCAAGGCTGCTCATGCCTGGGCAATTGATCTGGCAGCGAAGATGGTCCCACAGTGCTGTAACTGGGCAAAGCGGCTGTCGTATTGCCCCAAGGAGCAGGCATGCTTGCCCCCTGATTTAGCACAGCCAGTAAGGATTTGCAACTCCCTGCAGCTCGGCTTCCATGCCAGCCTCTTCCAGCTCCCCACTCTCTAGCTTGTGACCTGTGCTGCTGCCTTGTGGTTTCTGCTCCCTGCCTTTCCTCTGTGCTCCTCTGGCTTTATTCCCACCACCATCATCTGCACCACTACTTAGTCTCTTGGTGTTATCCTGATTCCAAACTTCCCAAAGAAGAAAATCTAATTGGTTCATTGAGTTACTCTGTCCCTCTCAGGCAGAGCCCTCACTGACATCCTGAGGTGACTTTGGGTCCCGTCAGCTACAGCCAGAGGGGCAGCAGGGCCACAGCCGTGGCAGGCACTTGGCATCTCATAGGCTCTGCTCTGATGCAGAAGTAGGTAGCACGCAACTCTTCCTCCTCCTCTTCCTTCCCTTTCCTGTTCCTCTCCACTTTCGCACATGCCAATCCGCATCGCAGGCATGCTTTGACATAGCAGAATAGACCCAGTAATCCTTTATTTCACTCTTAGATACTAAGCATTCAAAGAAGGCCCAGCCTCAGATATTGAGATTATCCTCCAAATACTTCTTTTCTGTGTATCTCACCAGACCTAGGCCCATTTTGCAGGCTGTTTGGATTAGGCAGCTCTGTCACTAATTTCTCCTTTTCCTAGGAGCCGAGAGTCCGGTTGTACGAAGGGTTAAACGGCAGCACGGTGTTCCTCTGCACCTCGTTTCCTCCTTTAGAGTAGGCCAGAGAATGATGTCGTTAATCATCCAGGGGTTATGAGGGCGGGGGCTTGTACCCAAATGCTGACAATGGATATATAATTGTGGCTAGTCTTAAATTCCTTATCTCTAAAATAAGGTATGTCATCTGGCTGCCTGTCTCTTTACAGACTTCTGGTGAGTGGTATTGGGATCGTGTCTATTGAGCCACTTGAATTTATTGGAAGAAAAGAGCTATATAATGACAGGTGTGTTTCAATGTATATGAATACATATCTCTGTCCCAGGTTGTCTCGCTTCACACCATTTAGCAATGTGGGCATTTGGCCTGGAAGAGGAGACTTGGTTGGGCTAACCCAAGATTTGCTGGTGAGGATGGATTTGTAAGAAGGATGCTCAGTGGAGAATCTAGCATTTGTGCAGTATTGGTTTTTCAACCAGGTAGTTAGCACAGCAGGATGGCTAAATCCACAGAACAAAGATGGAAGAGAACCAGGCAAACCAGCAGTCCACAAACAGCCAAAAAGCTTTTCAGAGACAAAGGAACTAACATGTAGATCCGAAGAAATCAGAAGCAGTCCAGCACATCCCTCACACATACCTAAGAAGTTGTCGTGAGGCAGGCACTTTCACACAGGTGTTAATTAACTAAATAAGACAAGACAACAGACAACCCAAATTATTCCTTTTCCCCAAGTTTGTGAGCCCAGCACACTGGGCCTTTTGAATTTTTAGCATTGTGTACCAGATGCCATAAATGTCACGTTTGTGTGTGACTGAGCATAAGGGATTCCAGTGGTGGCTCTGGCCCGAGTGACTGGTGCTGGCCTGAAGCTGAGCCTAGGGCTAAAACATCCTAGTGAGCTTAAGACCACAGCCTGGCCTGAAAACCTCCTCATTATTGCAATTATATTGCTGTCAAACACTCCACAAGCCATTGGAAACAGAGTGGAGAATCTGGGGGTCAAGTGTTTTGTTGATTTGGGTTTCTGGGTTTTATTAGTATTTTTGTGGTGTGCCTTTTACTTCGAAGTACACATCATAGGAAAATTTGTAGTAGGAAATTTTCTTTTTTTAAAATAACAGATTTAAGGGTAGAATAATGGGTAAATAAGAGTATAGGTAAATCCATTGGCCCTGTTTTTTAAAAATAAGAAAATGTTATTACTGTACATTTGTAATAATAAATAAAAAATCTGTATTTATATGGCATTTTTTATTTTTTAGAGTGCTTGCATTTGCACTATTTGTTTTGATCCTCACAGCAGACCTCAGAGGTAGGCAGTGGGGCAGAGAGCAGGGAGCAGGACCCAACGTGGAGAGCAGGTAGCACGTGGGTCTCTTGGTTCGTAGCCCATCACTTTTCTCACCAAACCGTGCTGTTTCCCAAGTGAGGAGTAAAAGCCTGAGGCGTTGATTGAAAATTGGGAAGAATGTAACTAGAGATTTCTCATCAAGAAAACTTTCTTCATTTCTCATCAAGAAAACTTTAAATTGTTAGGTGGGGAGGAAAGGCAAAACCATCCCAATAAACCTGTAAAACCGGACATGATAAAGGCAGTGGGTCCCACACAGGAAGAGATGGCATGGTGGAGATGGGGCTAGATCTTCTCAAGAGTAAACAAAGCCTCGAGCAGGAACAAATGAACAGCTTGCAAAGTCTGTCTACCAGTACGGAGAGGGGGAAGGACCAAGTTACCCTGGATCGTGGGCACAAGATGAAAACAGTCTCAGCAATCCCACTGACACTTGGAGAGGTCTTATACCTAGACTAGAGCTAAGATAGAGAACTAAAATATAAAATAACATACCCCACTAACATATCTAATAGGTCGGTAAAATTCAGGAAAATATGTCCCTGTATAGCAATCCACACACTAGAAGGGGAATGCAAGAAAGGAATTTTAGGAAAATAAAAGGAAGCATCAAAAAGATAATTTGGGGGTATTTAGTACAAAATCTGGAACAGACATTAAAAATAGATTAATTAGCGAAGAAGCAAAATGTGGGATACTTTACCTAGATGTCTACTAAGAATATTATTCTCTTCAAAACAGAGCAGTTGATAATTCTTCCCATGCCTGTGAATAGTCCTGAAAAGGCAGAGAAGCAGTGCGGGGGAATCCTCCTTTGACCACCATCTGAGTACTGTAAGGTAGAGTGGCTTGGTACGTGGCTGCAGAGGGGAAGTGACAGCCATCTTGGAGTGTGCAATGGCGAATGCTGTCTATACTGAAAAGGGCAGGATGAATACCATAAAGAAGGCTATGAACCCCAAGCAGTGGAAGAGAGATAGGCAGAGAACACCTGCTCAACAAATTTAGATCCTCCATCTCCCATAAAGAAATTTGTAGATAATTTCCTATCTACTTTTGGATAATCTTTGCTCTGTCAAAAAGACAGAAATGGACAAATGTTGACCAAATTTTCAAAACTGGGAAAGGATTTCTGATTTCTGAAACTCTAGACCAGTAGGTTTGATGGCTTACCCTCAAAAGTCCTTGAATATATCATCAAACAAATAGTCAATGAGCATTTAAGGAGGAAACGGTTTTGGTTGACTAGAAACTCAGAGTGAAGCAGCAGCATAGTAGAGCAGAAAGAGGATGGTTGGAAGGTCTGGATCTGAATCCTGGCTCCACTATTTGCAGGCTCTGAGAGCTTAGGGAAACCATATCATCTCTGAATCTCTGTTTTCTCATTTTCAAGTAAAATGGGAAAAACATTAGTTCCTTTACAATTTTGTTGTCAGCATTACGAGAGATAACAAGTGAAAGCTTCAAGCCCGGTATATAACAGATATTAGATAAATGTTTTTTAAAAAACAAAGACTTAATAGCAGGATATGACTGCTAAAAGGCACATGCATTCTTGGATGGCATTAGCAGAAGTATAGTGTTTTATATGAAGGAGGGGAGAATTCCTCTGGATTCTGTGCTGCGCAGCCTACTGCATTCCATTCTGGGCTCCACCCTTTAAGAGGAGCATTAACAAGGTGAAATGTATGCCCGGATAAAAGGCAGCTGGTCTCACTGCCATGTCCATTGGAGGATAGACAGGACAGGAGGACTCTGGGAATTTGTCTCCTAGGGACTGGGTGCAGGAGTTGGGGATGTTTAAAAATAACAATCTGAGGCCGGGCGCGGTGGCTCACGCCTGTAATCCTAGCACTCTGGGAGGCCGAGGCGGGTGGATCGCTCAAGGTCAGGAGTTCAAGATCAGCCTGAGCAAGAGTGAGACCCCGTCTCTCTACTAAAAAATAGAAAGAAATTATCTGGACAACTAAAAATATATATAGAAAAAATTAGCCGGGCGTGGTGGCGCATGCCTGTAGTCCTAGCTACTCGAGAGGCTGAGGCAGGAGGATCGCTTGAGCCCAGGAGTTTGAGGTTGCTGTGAGCTAGGCTGATGCCATGGCACTCTAGCCCGGGCAACAGAGCCAGACTCTGTCTCAAAAAAAAAAAAACAATCTGGAAGAAATGTGATGGCTCCTCTTAAGTATTTGAAAGGCTGAGATTTGGGAGAAGAGTTGATCTGTGCCAGGAGGCCCTGGAGAACAGAACTACCATCAGTAGGTGGAAGTGACAGGAGATGGAGTGGTTAAACTTTCTAAAAATCAATGTTGCCCACCAACAAAATAGGCTGCTTCAATTATATTGCACAGGGCTGTGCAATTATATCACGACCCTCTTTAGAAAGGCCACCATAAAAGTCAGTGCAAAGGAGAAAGATCACTGTGGCGTGACTCACTTTTTGGTTATGTAAATGGATACAGATGGATGTCCCTGTCACAGGAAGAATGGATGCCACCCAGAAGACCACCTATGGGTAGAAGGAAACCTAAGCTTGCTGATGGAGAGAGGTTGGGCTTGAGCTGTGAAGTTCCTTAGAGTTCTAAACGTGGGTGGTTCTGGAATTTCAAAACAGAAAGTTATTATCAAATATCAGTCAACCAGCTTAAGAGAATGCAAAAACCCCTTGAGATAATGGGGCAGTATGGGCTTTGAAGCCAGACGATCTAAGTTGGAATCTGGACCTGCCATCTATTATCTGCCTGGGCACTCTTGGGCAAGTTATTTAGCCTATCTAAACCCAGTTATCTACATGATAAAGTACTTGTGGAGATTAATGAGGTAATTCATGTAACATGCTCAGCATGGTTACTAGTACTTAAATAATGCTAGCTATTGTTACTAGTATAATTTATTAGTATCACATCAAATTGGGGCTTGCAGTAGACACTATAATAACAGCCATGACTTTCAACGCAGTGTTCTAAAGAGATTTAAGGGCTGAGCAGAGACGGATACCAGAGGCTGAAGAGGGGCAATCTGGAGTACCCACAGCAGATTCAGTCTATAGCCCAGCGTGCAGAGAGATGTGCAAGAGACTGTCACAAGAGGACTGAAAGGGGCAACACAAATAAAGCCAGTAGCTGGGTGCCTGGCCTTCGAGAAGCAGTCAGAGAGTGGGATTGTCAGAGGGGCCATTAGCTCTGCCCAGCAGTGTGCTGGACCTGGGCCGCCTGCACACATGCAGCCTCGAGCCTGCGGTGTTTCAGGGGCATTGCTCATCGTCAGAGACAAGATACGACCCAGGTGGTGAGGAGGCTGGGAGCCAGATTCAAATAAAGTCCTTCGAAAAAAAAAGATTGCTTCAAATATCACTAATAATAACAACAATCTTTCCAAAAAGTCCTCTTATTGATGTCTGATGAACTGTCTTGTAAAACTAAAATGACATATTTTGAAATATGATTTCTGCCATTTTCTGAAAAAGTTGGCATGAAGGAAGAAATGAAGTGAATGGCCACAGGTAGAAGCCGGCAACTAGCACACTTCACTTTTTAACACATTAGTTTGACGGGTCTCCCTTCTATACAAGCACAATCCAAAGTCCCTGTCTGCAACTTTTCTTATAACTCTTACAGTCACAAATAATGAAACTTCAAATATTCAAATATACGTTTAGAAAACAAGGAGAGAAACAATAAGTAAGATCAAAGATACATTTGAAAAGAGATTCAAATATATATTTGGAAAAAAAGGAGAATTATAGTAAACAAGGTAAATATACATCTGTAAAAAGATTCAGACAGACATTTGAAAATGGGAGGAGTCCTAGTACTAGGTTAGAAGAACAAAGGGAAGTTTGACATTGAGACAGTAAAATATTAAGGATAAGTGTTAGTTAAAAACTGTTAGTTGCATTTTTTAGCTTTGGAGCAAATGTACTGCTGTTGGGGTGGGGGGTGGTTGTATGCTAATTTCCCTCTGATTGTTAATAGACAGATTTTGAACTCCTCGAGGGTGGGCACTAACTCTTCCCTGCACTGCTCCGCAGTCCAGTGCCTTCTTGAGCACAGCTCAGTACTTATTTTCGAATAAATAAAAGCACTACAAATGGAAGCTCAGTGTTCTCGTAAGCCTCAGTTGGAGAAGCAAAGATGTTTGAATGAGAACAAAACAAACACTTGCAGCTCCCGTTTCCTGCAGTAGACTCTACCCTGTTCTGAGGGTAGCGGCTACATTTTACTCAACGCGCACCCCCAGCACAGGGCCTGGCACACCATGGGGCCTCCGTAAATGCTCACTTTGAAAGAGTGAATTGGACTATGGGATAGCAGATTTTCCAGGGCAGCTCGTAGTTATAGTATCTGGCGTTGATAAAATGGAGGAGATCGAGTCACTGGGCCTGGCAGCAGCGTGGAGTGGGAGACAGGTTAGGACGCCACTCTCCGCTTTTATGTGGCACGTTTTCCATGTCTTAGTCATTTGCCGGTTTCCTTTCTTCCTCACGTGTTTCCTGGACAGGGCCGTCCCTGTCGACAATCTCCTTTTGTAGCCAAGCACCTGAGGCTCAGAGTGATTAAATGCCTGGCCCCACCAGGAGCTGGAGGTTGGAGGACAGGATGAGATGATCACTAAGGCTCCTTTCGAGGCTAAATTTCAGTGCCCTGAGATCTCTTAGGCGATTTCTGTGCCTTCCCAGGGCCAAGTGACTGGAAAACAGAGAGGCAGACATTTGGCACCAGGTAGACCAGGTTTTCTGATGTTTGACTGAATTTTTCAGTTCCCATCTGGATGATTCGTGTTGTGAAGATGTACGTTGAGTTTATCCAGCTTAAATGAAGCAGAGAGTTTTGTGATGATATGCTAATGCTCTTAGGCAACCTAAAACGTCAGGCCAAAGAGAAAAATCATCTTCTTTTGAATCATGTATTTGGCTGTCAGGATGGACCCGCGATCACTGAACATAGGCCAGGATCCCGTCTCTTGCTTTGGCTGTAGAATCAGAGACTTGGGTCAGTAATGAGCCGTTTGTCAAAGCTCATTGAGGTCCTGAAAACCTTGCCCATCTCTGCTGTGCCTTACAGAGCTCATGGCACATGAGAAAGAGAAGGATCTGCCCTGGAGACCTGGGTCAAGATTTCTGGAATCCAGCTTAAAAAACTTAAGATAAGTAGAACTTGAGTCATGGTGTAAAGTTCCTACAGGGCAGTTTCCTAATGAGATTTTCAATTTTAACAAAGATGCTCTTTAGCTTCTCCTTGAGTTCCAGATCTTATTTAAGAGAGGAGAGCGAGCATGAGAGCAAGAGAATAAGAGAGAGAGAGAATATGAGAATGAATAAAATACAAAGCAAAACAAAAAAACCAAAGACCCTTAAATAAAAAAGAACTATGTAGCAAGCATCATCATGTTGGAATCTAAACCTGCAGAAAGTTTCTTATTTTGAAAAATGAGCTTCTTTATGAATTTGCTTTTTTGTACAAGAGCGCTTGCTATTTCTATCTAAATCCCTCTCCTGATTTTGTAAAGCTTTGCATGTCTACAGCTAGGTCATCTTTTTCTTTCCTTCACTCCCAAATCTAACTTTGCAAGAAAGCTTGGAGTGGTGAGCTGGCCACCCGCACCCCGCTCTGGTTTGGTGTGCCCCTCCCCCCTCCATGGGGGCTCTTCCCCTGCAAAGACATTCCACGGTGGCAGGGTGGGGTCATCCTGTCTTAAAGGCATCTGATACTGTGGCTTCTGGCCCTTCCTTTGGAAGATAGTTCTGCCATGTAATGAGTCAAGCAGATCGTCCATCAGCTCTGTTTTTTAATAAAACATGAATAGCACAGTTTATGGCTTCCACTATTCAAACAGCAGTTGAGCCTAAGAGGAATTATTCATCTTAATGGTTCTAACACTCATTTCCAAGCAGCCATGCTGCTTTATCAAGCTTTTGCCTGAATTAGAAAATGACTGGCCTTGGAAAAAGAAGCAGGCTCTGCAGGAGTTGAATAGGGGCTTCTCAGGATAGTGAGCAGCTGGGATGTGCATAGAATTGTGGGCTGGTTCCTGGTCCCTGCAGACAGCCCCTCTGTCACCCTTGGGATAGAGTCTCCTAGGAAGCAGGGTTGGGGGCTGGTGTCCATGAGGCACAGTGCATTTGCCCAAAGAGAAATGTGCCCCATTTTATCTCAAAGACACACAGGCTCATAGGAAAGCCTTTCCCTTTCTCTCTTCACACTGCTATAGAAGCATCCTTCCTACAAAATAAACTTAAAATATGGGACATCAGTGACCATGATGGGGGAGGGCTGGGGATTGAAAGGATATATTCTGTAACAAGCTGAAATGATAGGCCTGGCACACAATCAATAGTACTATTAACTCCATTTTACAGATGAAGAAACTGAGGCTGGGATTTTTTATAAGGTTGCACTGCTAATAAGTAATGAAGCCCAGATTCGTGCCCACATCTTCTGATTCCAAGTCCCCTGTGGTACCCATAGCATCCTTTACCACCCAGGTGCACTGAACTAGGGCCCTGCTGGAGGCATTGTCTAGACCCAAAAGGACAGTTGGTGCTGGGAACATGGCACTCCAGGGTAGGGCTCAGAGTAAGAGTTCACATGGGGTCAATCTGAGGCTCTCAGCTCATGCTGTGAGCTGACTGTCTACAGGTAGGGCAGACCCCAAAGCCTTCAAAACACTGAGCACGTCTGCCCAT
The DNA here is from genome assembly GCF_000956105.1 of Propithecus coquereli. NCBI lineage: Eukaryota > Metazoa > Chordata > Mammalia > Primates > Indriidae > Propithecus > Propithecus coquereli. The sequence continues at coordinate 3,695,725 of NW_012149174.1, forward strand.
GTCTCTCATCCTCCTTTGGATCACTAGAATGAGCCCATGATTTTTCTAGCTGGCCTGGACTACAAGATCAATGCCACATTTAACATACGAAGGGCTGGAGAACCACTCTCTTATGACAAGCTAAACATGTTGTTTAAGGAGCCACAACTTCTCAGCTGTTCCCTGGATGCTATATTAGTAGAAAGTCAGAAGCATGTGAAGATTCTTTGCTTTGTTTTTCAAATTGTTGATGGCATTCAAGGAGATGTTAATATCTTTTTACTGTTCCATTGCTACAAATGTCTTTGCCCAGATAAGAATGATTTCAGCAAAAGGGTTTAATTAAATATTGCCTGATGCCAGATTACCACTCAGAAGGCAGCGGTGGGTTACATTAAAGGATGAACTTTACTCCCACAGCTGACAGCTGATTAATGTGTTAATTAGGAACCCTGTCCCCCTCCCCCAGTGACTCTAGTCTTCTCTTAAGCCCAGCAGAATGTATATATTGTGCCCATGTGGGTAACCTCATGGCATACTTTGGCTTTGACTTTGGACGTTTATATAAAAATAAGGGCTCAGTTGCCAACATGAATAGCTTTCTTTCTTTCCAGGGGAAATACAAGATGGAAAGAGTTATAAGAACCAGAAGTCCTGCCTTTCGGTTTTCTTGTATCAAGAGCAAGTGATATTTCTGCTGAGGCAGTGTCTTTGGAGCAGTTTAGCGGTGTAGGTTGCCACACATTTATTTCACAGGAAAGGAGTGAATCCATCAGGCCACTGAGCTTATAAGTACTACCCTGGCAGTCAGCCACCAAAATATAAATACTCTAAATGGACTAAAGGAAATGTTCATTTTGTTGTTTAGAATTGGACACATCCCAGGAAGGTAAATTTAATCTTTTTGAGGACTGCTGTTAAAGGGTTGAATGGAATACACATTTGTTTATCTCCTTTGTGATCTTTTTGTCTTCCTGGTGATACATTATGTATTTGTGATATGAAGCATTTCAGCTGTCTTGCTCAATGGCATTGCATTTGCTGATTGTTTGGTCCCCAGATTGGCATCGTTAAACAGCTTCAGCTTCTGTCCAATCTGGGACCTGTTAGGGAGAGAAGTAAAACTAAAGAGGCCAGATTCCAACAGAAACAAAGCTGGGGTGAAATTAGGGGAAAATCATTCCAGAACCCAGTAAGTTAAGCTCTCCATTTCTTAATCTTTATCTTTTAAAATGTCTTAAGGAACTTTGGTACTTCTTGGCATAATGAGGAAAAAATAATGCCTCAAAAAGTAAACTAAATAAAATAAAATTTAAAGCTGTCATTGGAAAAAGAAGGGAAGAATACCTCACAGCACCACAATTCAGAAAACCACAGTTTATGAGTCATATGCTGTGTGTTTCATGGATATGCAAATGTTATTTTATTAAAGAGAGAGAAAGAGAGAGATGGTATGTATTTTCACCTAACTACCACATCTTAAGTAATCAGCTCAGGCTCTTATGATGAAATATTTAATTATCAGAAGTATGTCATTAGTTAGATGTAGAATGAATGATGGTACTGTGTTTTATTGCCTCACATGATATAGCCATTTGTGCCATAAATTCATTGACCTCATCTTAAAATGATGAGTCCTATAAGACAGATTTGATTCATTATTTCTTAAGTGACAATTTTTTCCTCTAATAATTTTTTGCTTCATCAGAAAGATTGCTTTTCTGTATTTTGAGATCAGCGTTCTGAATTGAAATGTATTAAGGCAAGGAGGCATGCACACACACTATACACACACATACACACACACACACACACACACATATACTCACACACTCACATTACCCAAAACAAGATAGTCATGAACTGTCACACTATACACTACTACTTAAACACTTTGAAATGTTGCAGAAAATCAAGAAGCTGACATTAGGCCTTTGCTTTAACAGGAAAGTTTGATGAGATAGGATTTTGCTTCTAACTTTGATGTCTGTAATTCTTTTTATGTTGAAATAGATAAAATATAGTAGAAAATTCTCATGTGATAATTGGGATCTATGAGCATTCCTTATTCATCGATGAATTATTGACAGTAAAGGAAATGAAGGAAGATAATCTAAATTATATTTAGATTATTATTTTTTTTTACTCCATTTGAAAATATTTATTTGGCTTGAGGAAACAGGAATCCTCTGGAGGCAAATAATTCAATCTGGCAATTTAAAAACCAATTAAGGATTTCAGAAAACTCTTCCCCCTTATGGTTAAAAAATAAGATCCAAAGGAAATATGCCAGAAAATTTGGTATATTGTTTTAATTAGTTTAATTCATTGATAATATTTTTTAGTCAATGATCAAAGCAGCTTTTTTGATCCCTCACTTCAAGCTTATAAATTGACACTTTCGGCTTTCTATGGATGCCTCATTAAAACAGAAACAAGTGGTTTTATTTCATAATGGAACTTAAATGCCACATCATTATATATTACCTTTATTAAAATAATCAAGTCTTTAAAATCATAACATACCATGTTTTCACTACTAGTTTACTTAACCTTTATCTAGATGAGAATTTTGAGGGTCTCATCGACTCTGTGGGTCTCTTCTCAAGAGAGGCAATTCTGTACATATTTGTAAGCTGGATATCTTAATTATGATAAAAACTTCCCTTAATTCAGGAATAAAACACAGGAGTATATTAGCATTGAAAAAATTTTTAACAACTGCAACAGTTTTGATAACTAATTTGAGAGAATACCTCTCTAATCATCAAAGATCACTCGCAGTGTTCTCACTCTCCTCAAATTTTTGCAAGAAGTATTTTGAAAGGGCAATTTGATGAGACCAAACAAAAAACTCATGTGGAATAAGTGTATGTTATTCAGTCTCACACCATCAAGTTTATTACCTGGGAAAATATCCGTGAAAAATAAAAGTGAGCAGGAGAAGAGTGGATTTACACATACAGACCCACATCTGCCAGACGCATGGTCTCCCGCAATCGCATGCTAGCATGCCACCACTGTTTACAATCGAGGAAAGCTGAGAGTTAAATGAGATGAGTAATCAAATGCCCAGCATATGTTGTTTTCGCATTGTTTATGTGACCAATCATTATTAAAATTTATCATCTTTTAATTATATCAGTTTACAATAGTTACAAAAAAAACCCCAACACACATCAACAACAGAACAACAGACACCCTCTTCGACAAAGCAGGGTTTCATTTAGAACAATATTGGAACCAGTGCTTTATTGGGGGAGAGACTCGAATTCAATAAACTCACCATTGCACTGTGTTTCACAGTTCCTCTTCTGCTGCTTTATGGCTTGAATGCTAAGAAAATGACCAAAAAGGAGAAAAAAAAATAAGAAAAAGAAAAAGAAAAAAGATTGTGTGTGTAAAATTCTGTCAAAAAAAAGTAAGGCACTGAAAGAACTATTGAAAATTTTGACATCTGTTTATCTGTTTATAGCTATGGCAAGATTACTCATATTAATTCTTGTTTAAAATGCCATATGAAGGAAAGACATTTGTGCAAACAAGAGTCATATTTGAATTGTAGATCATGTCTTCACCATCTGTGAGAGCTGATGGTGTTGCAAAATTAATGTGTTAATGAAATCACAATAATTTCTCCAAAGTAATGGGTTCTGAAGCTGAGAATGAGTATTTTTTGAACTTTGATGTCTAGTGACTTCCAATTGGGAAAAGCTCTCAGCCTTTAATTAGTTCTGCAGCCCAACTTTAAAATAAATTTGGTGATGTCTTTCTTTTGCCAGTAGTAGATCTGAAGGGGGGAAAAAGCCATAACAACTTTTGGAAAATGTTCTCTGGTGTTTGAAAAGTTGTTAAATAAGACTGCCTGCCAAGAAATGTCACCAAAAATTCTGACTACCGAGAGAGAGTGGGCAAACAGCTCAAAAAATAATTCTAGCTTGCTGCAACATCACAGGTTGGGAATAGCTAAACCTCACACAGACTTCATGATTAATTCCAAGTTTCTTCTTGGAAGCCAGACATAATGATGTTCAGTGCTTTGTGTTATTGGTTAACACAGCACACCCTTTCCAACTGCATTATCGAACACAGTCAATAGCGTAAAGTGACTTTGCATGAGGAGAATTTTAAGGGCTTATGTTTCAAGCCCATTGGACTTTCTGGAGAATCCTTCCCTCCCAAACTATTTAGATTTGCGTTTACAATGAGCCTCTTTGACAAGTGAAAGTGTGTGGGCAGGTATATGTATTTCTTTTTCTCAGAACCATCTTTAAGTCCTGCTTAAGGACAACACAATTTCTTTAAAAAAAAAAAAGATAAGTTTTGATCATTGCTATTCTGAAGAGTTTATATTTATAAAGCAAACCCATCGTTTTACAAACATTTCGGAATTTTACTTTTTAGAAGGAAACACTTCAGCCTGTTTGAAAAATTGCGATAAAGTTTGAAAGAACCTTTATGTGAAACATGAAACATCATCTATCCAGGGAAATTGCTTATCTTACCTGTTGTGGTTTTTTATTACTGTGTTGTAGGTATGTGACTGGTGTAAGCACATAAGACACACAAAAGAATACCTGGATTTTGGGGACGGGGAGAGAAGGCTTCAGTTCTGCAGTGCAAAATGTCTCAATCAATACAAAATGGACATTTTCTACAAAGAGACACAGGCCAATCTTCCAGCTGGGCTGTGCAGCACATTACACCCTCCCATGGAAAATAAAGCAGAAGGCACCGGGGTGCAGCTGCTCACTCCAGACTCTTGGAATATCCCGCTAACAGATGCTCGGAGGAAGGCCCCCTCCCCGGTGGCTGCAGCTGGCCAAAGCCAGGGCCCTGGCCCGTCGGCGTCCACCACCGTCTCTCCATCTGACACTGCCAACTGCTCTGTCACTAAAATCCCCACGCCAGTGCCCAAGTCCATCCCCATCAGCGAGACTCCAAACATCCCGCCTGTCTCCGTCCAGCCACCTGCTAGCATCGGGCCTCCCCTTGGCGTCCCGCCTCGCAGCCCTCCCATGGTGATGACCAACCGCGGCCCGGTGCCGCTGCCCATCTTCATGGAGCAGCAGATCATGCAGCAGATCCGCCCGCCCTTCATCCGCGGGCCGCCGCACCACGCCTCCAACCCCAACAGCCCCCTGTCCAACCCCATGCTTCCCGGCATCGGGCCCCCGCCCGGCGGCCCCAGGAATCTGGGCCCCACTTCCAGCCCCATGCACCGGCCCATGCTTTCGCCCCACATCCACCCCCCGAGCACCCCCACTATGCCTGGGAACCCGCCGGGCCTGCTGCCCCCGCCGCCCCCGGGTGCACCCTTGCCCAGCCTTCCCTTCCCGCCGGTGAGCATGATGCCAAACGGCCCGATGCCGGTGCCCCAGATGATGAATTTCGGGCTGCCGTCGCTCGCGCCGCTGGTGCCGCCCCCCACCCTGCTCGTGCCATACCCCGTGATCGTGCCCCTGCCCGTGCCCATCCCCATCCCTATTCCTATCCCTCACGTCAATGATTCCAAGCCCCCCAACGGGTTCTCCAGCAATGGGGAGAACTTCATTCCGAGCGCCCCTGGCGACTCCTCGGCGGCGGGAGGCAAGCCAGGCGGACACTCCCTGTCCCCCCGGGACTCCAAGCAGGGCTCGTCCAAGTCCGCGGACTCGCCGCCCGGCTGTTCGGGCCAGGCCCTGAGCCTGGCGCCCGCACCTGCGCCCGCGCCCGCGGAGCACGGCCGGAGCGAGGTGGTGGACCTGACGCGACGCGCCGGCAGCCCCCCGGGCGCGGGCGGCCAGCTCGGCTTCCCCGGCGTGCTGCAGGGCCCGCAGGACGGCGTCATCGACCTGACCGTGGGCCACCGGGCCCGGCTGCACAACGTGATCCACCGCGCGCTGCACTCGCACGTCAAGGCGGAGCGCGAGCCGAGCGCCGCGGAGCGCAGGACCTGCGGCGGCTGCAGGGACGGCCACTGCAGCCCGCCCGCCGCCGGCGACCCGGGCCCGGGCGCCCCAGCGGGCCCCGAGGCCGCCGCGGCCTGCAACGTTATCGTGAACGGCACGCGCGGCACCGCCGCCGAGGGCGCCAAGAGCTCGGAGCCGCCGCCCGAGCAGCAGCCGCCGCCGCCGCCCCCCGCGCCCCCGAAGAAGCTGCTGTCGCCCGAGGAGCCCGCGGTGAGCGAGCTGGAGTCGGTCAAGGAGAACAACTGTGCTTCCAACTGCCACCTGGACGGGGAGGCGGCCAAAAAGCTGATGGGTGAGGAGGCCCTGGTGGGGGGCGACAAGTCGGACCCGAACCTTAATAACCCCGCGGACGAGGACCACGCCTATGCTCTGCGGATGCTGCCCAAGACCGGCTGCGTGATCCAGCCTGTGCCAAAACCCGCGGAGAAGACTGCCATGGCGCCGTGCATCATCTCCTCGCCCATGCTGAGCGCCGGGCCCGAGGACCTGGAGCCGCCGCTCAAAAGGAGGTGCCTCCGAATTAGAAATCAGAATAAGTAAAAGGTTTGTATGTCCACCTGGGCGCTCCTCCACGCCAGCCAGTGCACTCTCCTTGCTTCTTACAAGGCAGAGGCGAGAGTTGTATGAGTAACCCTGGTTTTACCTTACGTGTTTTACAGTACACCTTGTGTGGTCACATACTGTCAACATTTGATCCAACAACTAAGATACTGAGCAGTTGTTTAGTAGCATCATTCCCATTTTGCAGCTAAGGAAACCGAGCCACAGCGTGTAAGTGCCATGCCCCAGGTCACTTAAGGGTGTCACCCTTGACCCTGTTGTGAAACACTATCTTCTTAATTGAACTTTTATTTTATTGTTAGGCTCATCTCTGCAACTCACCCTTTCGGAGAAGGGAAGGATGTGGGAAGGAAGGAGAGATTACTCGGGACACATAACTGTTCAATCATGAGATTGCAGGGCAGTGTAAAAGGCTCAGTGAACCTGTGAGCTGGGCCACCTCCTAGAGCTGGTAGCCTCACTGGCAGAATGTCCCAACTCACCAAATTTTCTTGATAACCATGGGATTCCATTTATAAAATGAGAATAAAAATGAACCTTCTTACATGCGTATGCCTACTAAACCCAGGCCACTAAGCCCCATTTGCCTGGCAAGCTGTTGGAGCAACAGCTCACAGCTCCTGTTCATGGTGTCTCTTCCTGCAGTTTGGCACCAACCAGCCTTCCCCAGAGTAGGCCTCAAGCACCACTGGCCGCCTTTGCTTTCTCCCCCTTTGGGGGCTCAGCGGCTCAGCTGGGGGGTTGCTCACCTCTGCAGACAGTATGAGGCTTTAGTAGGGAAAAGGACAGTGTTGCTAAAGTGGGTGACAGTGCATATCTCAGACCTCACAGAGAGGATCCTGCTAAATGCCAAGTGAGCCACCGGTAGTCAAAAATTTCAATGAAGGGAAGGGGAACTAGTAGAATATGTGCCCCTGCAGCCAGATGTGCCCTCATTTGCTCCTCCCATCAATCCTGGTGGACTAGGTATCGTGTGCATCTTCCAAGGAGGCAGATGAGGCTTAGAGACCTTGCCCAAATCAGCGCTGGTAAGTGGGGGAACCAGAATTCAACTCAGGCCTGTGAGACCCAGAGCGTGTGCTCTCCCCCCATTCAAGTGTGCAGCAAACAGGCCAAAATTCAGTTGAGTTTATCAGCTGTTTATGGAGAGGAAGAGGAGAGAGATACACACTTACTGTGCACCTGGCTTGTGCACTGCTCCTTTTGGGGGTCGAGGAGAGGCAAAGGTGAACATGATGCTGAGCCTCAAGGCACCTCCCCTCCTGTCTGGTGGGGACACAAACCCTGGGGGCCAGGGAAGGAGGCCTGGGCCTAGGAGAGGCGGACCTCATAGCATCAATAATTGCTCATATTTGTGTGTGCAGGCTCTCTTCTGTTTTTCAGTAGTATTTATTTGGATCTGGACCCACAGGACAGTTACTGTCTTCCTTTTACTGTTGAGGAAACCAAGACAGAGAAATTAAGTAATTTGTCCAAGTTAGTCAGCAGAGTTGAGATTCAAATCCAGGCTGTCTGACTCCTAGAGCTACATTTTCTTTAAACCAGTGTAGGAGAATAGGCTAATTAGTTTCTTTATTACCCTACTTCCTAAAACTCTTTTATCCACCTCAGTCGTCTTAGGGGAAAGTTCCTAAAAACACAAGAAAACCTAGTTAAAAAAACTGAGCCTACCTACCAACTTCTCTAAGTCTTCAGACAGTGTTTAATTCTTATTTTTACGGCAAGAACAGTAAAGCTATATTACCAACCCATTACTCTACAGTGGGAAATGTAAGCATGAAATACAATGCTTGATGTGGTGTGTCCAGTCTTTTGTCTCTAAGTTGGCCTATTTACAGGGACCCCTAACTTATAGCCAGAGGTTTGCTCGGGAAGCACGGAACCAGAGCAAGACTTGTTGGGTGGTGCAAGAAGGGTTTCTCAGCCACCAAAGTTTGAGGTTCCCTTTTCCACTGATGGCTTTGCCAGTAGGAGCAGAATACTAAAAATGAGTTCACCGTTCCTTCCTGATTTTACATCTACAAGTTCTGCTGTTCTGAAGACAGATGGCCTCAGCCTTCTCACAGTCACCTCGATTGAAAATGCCCCTGATTTCTTCACGAGAGTAATTTAATCTGGTTGACAAAGCTGTGAGTAATGGGAAGGTGTGTGACAAAAAGTAGCGGCCTTCAGAAAGTCGGAAAGCATTGGGAATTGCCATTTTAAACACATTCTAATGTCACTCATTCAAATGACATTAAAGAGAGAGGGAAAGACTTTACTCCTATCACTGGAGTGAGAAGTGACCAGGTCAGGAATAGTGATGCTAGCCTGTAAGTAGCATAGGACTGAAAGAACATAAAAACAAAATATAGGATGGCTATTTGGATGATATATGTTTCTGAATAAAGAATCAGGCTGGGGTCTTGTATGTGGACCAGAAACATTACTAAAAATATTAACCCGGCTTCAGCCAATTTCAGAAGATGCAGTGATGAAATTGTCCAATACCTCTTGAGATTGGAGAGTTCATTTTCTGATGAGTCCCCCAAGAAATTACAGCTTTTCTGTAAAGTCAGAAATATTCAGGCTTTGTCAGCCACAGAGGGTTGACAAGGCGAGTGATTTAAGATGGGGGAAGAACCACCTCTCTGCCACTAAATCACATTTCCTCTTGCCCTCGGTCGCTCCATGTCACCTCACAGCACAGTCTCAACCTGCCATAATTTACTCACGTCCTCTGGCCCTTCCTGATTTTCCCTGCACATGCGGTGCTGTTTTTCTTCTATGCCTTCAGAAACACAGACCATTCTTATGGTTGGGGAAATTGGAAATGCATCCATTAAATAAAGGACTGCATGGCTTTTGTGCCCTGATGGTGAACACTGTTTGGTGATGAATTAAAGCCAAAGTGGAAAGCGTTGAAAACCAAAAGCAAAACTCAGGCTGAGATGTGGTGGGTGAGGTGCAGGTGAGTGATTTCTCCATGTGCTTGTTGGTGATTCATTATATTATTTCTCAGAGGACAGTCTGTCAGTAACTTCAGTCAGCGTTCTTCATTCTTCCCACTGTCTGCCTTTCTCATACTGTATTACTCTTTAAAAAAATAATTTAAAATAGATCCAAAGCAGACGAAAGTATCATAAAATCAGCAACCTAGGCAGCTACAATTATCTTCAAGGAAGTCATCATATTTGCTAGTTCTTTGCAAATTGTAGGGTTTTGTTGTTGTTGTTGTCGTTCCATGTTGAAATTCTGTTCCTGGTTACCTGACTTTATGCATTCTTGTTTGTTGACATGATTACAAATGATTTCAATGGGCAGATATTTTCCCCAGATGCAGAACTAATTAAGTTTAGCTGAAGATTTTAAAAGGTTTTAAACTCCTTTTAATCTTCAACTCTTAAGACTCCAAATACCAGTTCTGCAGCTTCTGTAAGCTAGAAAAAAAAATCTCCCCCAAATAATAAGGAAAACAATATATAAACATTTTCAAAACTATTGTATCCACAAAGAATTCCATTTATAAATGCAATAGTCCCCTCTTTGTCTTTGCCTGGGAACTTGGGGGATAGCTGTTTGTATTTGTACATTTTCTGAATTTCTACAGTTTATACTTGTTTATGGTACATTGGGGAGTTCAGAGTAACCATTTGCAAATGTTTGAAGATATTCAAAAGAAAATATTCCCCCTCCTCAATTTTCCAGGGAAATAACACATTCTCTTTAAGTAAAATAATCAATGGAAAAAATGCGTACTAGGAGTAACCCTTTCACCCTTACTTTTTCCATTCTCAAGGAGCAATAGGTCCATACAGCATCCCACCTTTGTGGCTCCCAAATTTCTTATATGTTTCTAAAACCAGAAGGAAAATATGAGACTCTTCCCTGGTCTCAATTGCATGATGCCACTCCAGGATCAGCAGGGGAATTTGACTTTTTATTTTCTCAGGGAAAGCTGGAAGAGGTGCCTGTAGTTTTGGCTTCTTGGAATTTAATTATTAGTCTGGTCATGGAGCCACAGCCCCAAAAACAACTGTTTCAAGACAAGGGTTCACCTTACTGGGAAAGCCAAAAGGGTGGAGGTGACAAGTAACTTTTGCCAATTTAGTTTCTAAGACTGAGAAGTTCAAGAGAGGAGAGAGTTGGGGAGGAAGTTGGGCAGTAAGTCCATACATTCAAAACCATACTGTGGGTGCCTACTTTTAAAGCAAGGAAAAGAAGGAAAACTGAGAATGAGAAGAAGAAATCAGTATGAATGGAATGTGTTCAGATCCTATGCCAGACTTGAGCTATCTAATGGTCCGGGACTTGATTATTAGAAATATTACTTGGTGACAATCCCTAAGTTAAAGGTTACCCTGTCTATCAGGATGCAGTTGGTTCGTATAGTTCCAGGTAGAGGTACTTCAAAGAGCCAGTGAGAAGCCACCAGGTCTGCGTCATGCACACGTGTGAGCGGGTAGGACCTGGGAGAGTGCTTTCTGTGATCATTTCAGACTTGTAAAGTTTTCTGGAATGAATGGCGTCAGGATTGGCCTTAGACATGTCCCATTCAATGCTGCTGGATCCGTGTTAACCCTTACGACTAGGAGTTTGAAGGGAGGATTTTAATGTGCAAACATCTGACTTTCAGATATTATGTCAATCAGATGATGATGGAATATGAAATGACATATGTGACAGAGTATTTATTACTTTCAGATGTACCCATAACCTTCCAACTTCAGCAGGGACTAGGGTGAGGCCAGAGAGCTGCTTAGTGCCAGATTTTCAAGAGGGACTCACTTGGGATTGTACCGGTGCAGCACTGGTCCTGGCTCTGGTCTCCAGACCTTCTGATCCATGTGGCAGCTCCCTAAAGCCGGTCTCCTGGTCCCCTGGACTTGTCCATGGATGGCTTTCAGCAGCGTCCCCTGAAATTTTGTGGGAAGTTTTATGTGCCTGTGCACAGAGGCATTTTCATGGGAGGAGAGATCCATAGCTTTGGGCTTCAGAAAAAGTATGCTGTACATCTCTGAAGGATTATCTTACATTATTACCCTGAGTTGGAAATTTTCTTAGTACTCTGAGGAAGCTAAATTAATTGTCAGTTTCCCTTAAAACTTAGAATTTATTGTTTGGCAATTTTTGCTGTGGACCTGATATTGCAGAATCTCAGTTGCAGCTGCATGATGTAGTGCTTGCCTTAGTAAGAGTGCCTTAGTGATGCAGTGCAAAAGGCTACAGACTTTTCTTCAAGCTGTCATACCCTGCATGTGCCTGTGGTGAAAGAAGAAGAAAAAAGAAACTAGCTAGATACTTCCCCAGCACTTGGACTTACAAAATTTATACTGTATAGGGAGACGCTGTCCTTCTGTGGGAGAACCTTCTACCCTGCCACTGGGGCCAAGAAAGCAGAATGGCTGGAGTCAGAGAAGTGGACAGGTCAGTGAATACCAGGGCATTGAAGTGGTGGTGTCTGGGAGTACTACCCATCCTCCTTAGCTCCCTGGTATGTTTCTTCACCTGGAGAGAGCGTGCTTGGAAAGGGGGAAGCGTTAGACCTGCTAGTAACAAGCAAGCTCCCCGACTGGTTCCCAATGAATCACCCCGTCGCCAGCCCGAGCGGCTGCCTGTGCATCATGGTTCAATCATTTACACCTACCGTCGTGCAGACAAGCACTGCGGACGGGCAGAGACGTCTGAGGACCAAAATACACTGCAGCGTGGAACACTTACCTCATGGCGTGGAACACTTACCTCCACCCGAACACCCTGCCTTTTCCAGACTTTCCTGTCTAAGAGACCGTGCCAAAGGGCCAGAGGGTGGCCATTCTATTTTCTTCCACCATGTCCTGCACAGAATTATATTATAGCCTTCAGTTGCCATTTTAAGTGCATAACGCTTTCTATGTGGATGAATGTTAAGGCATATGTAAACTTTTTTCTTAATGCCTCAAAAGACCTAAAAGGAGTTCATTTGGAGAAAGAAATAAATTAGCTTAAAAAAAATAAACAGTTTACCACTAGCATCATTTAAAGGGGTCCCCTTCTGAAGGAAACGGAGTAAATGCCATCTCAGAGGCCAGCTCTTCTCCGAATTTGTGGATTTCCACAGCTTTCTGCTTGAGAAGGAAGTAAGGTGGGTGCAGGATTGAGAACACGAGGCCACCGACGAGCAGGACAAATATACACACTCCCAGTGGGTCATTGCAGGGATCACTCAAAAGATTATCCTGAAAACAATTGGAGCAAAAACAGATGACAATAACAACAAAAGCTTGGAATTAGTCCCTAGTGCTTTAAAATAGTTCCTAAATGTACTAAATATTCTTAAAGTGGAAACCAGTCAAGCTGCCCCTGGGATCTCTTAACTCTGCCGCTCCTAGGACTGAGTTATGGTCATAAGCAAAAACTGCTCATGCAATTTTACCACGTTGTCCAAATGCACAACCCTAGAACAGGGCTCTAGGAGCCTAAGAGTAGAATTGCCTTTCCAGGGAGCGGAGGGGTCAGGACTGAGCCACGTCGAAGCTCCCCGTGCTCCCCGGCTCATTCCCATCCAGATATGTGGCTGCGCCAGCACTGGTTATCTCATCGTGTCCCCTCTGAACCTCTGGGCTGTTGTCTTCCTTTGATATAATAGCAAGTTGTGGGGGGTTTTGGGTAAAAACAGAAGTAAGAACGTGACTGCTAGTATAAAGAACAAAAGTGAGAAACATACTTTATGGACTCATTTGATATGAAACATTGGCCTAAAGTCCAAAAAAAGGTAATTAAAAAGTCTATCTCTCCCTCATTTGCATGGCTTATTTCCCCAGACATGTTTTTGGTATTGAAAATGAATAGTATTCCCATACAACATGTGTCTCAATTTGTAATGATATCCTACTTGCAGCTGGCTTAGTTCTCCAAGTGTTTCTAAAACGTTACTGTCTTAAATTTGAGCCAACCTACAATAACAAATTATCTAGAAACAAAGTGGCTAAACTGCATTTGGTGAGAGAAGAGGAAACTCTATATTTCATCCTTCTACTCTTGTTTTGGAAATTCAGACTGTAACATGATCTTTTTCTAAAGAAATCTACACATGCACACTTTAAAAATTGTGCAGATTGGGTGTTGTGGGAGCAAGAACGATCAGGTTTAAGTTTCTCTGCAAAGTTCTGCATCCCATCAACAAGCCCTTTTGATATTTTAAACCCATATTTAGAGTAATTTCAAGATATTTGGAGCACATGTGGTCAAATGTAAAACTTTGTCATTATGATTTGTTAGATGCTTATACTTTAAATATTTATAAGCCATTTTTAAGTACTTTATCCAAAAGCCTTCCCCCACTAGAATACTGTAATTGAGTGGTATCTGAGCATCGTTATAAAAGATACAGGGTGAAGTCACTGCAGTATGCATGCATGTTCTGCTTGCTTTTCCGGTTTTAATTCAATTGTCACTTTTAGTAAACTCAGCTTATTTTAAAAATATATTAAAAAGTCATAAACAGGGCTGGTTGTCTGTGATTAAAAAAAAAAAAAATTCCCCAGTACTCAAAAGATAAAGTGTTCTAACTTAAACTGTGTTGAGTGCCACTTCTTTTTCTTATCCTAAAAATAATTAGTAAAACTTCCCATTAGAGTGTTGGATCTCGACCTGTGTTTACAGGAACTTAAAGTGTCATATTGTTCCCCTGAAATGTCTGAGGGACGACTTATTGGTGGTTAGATTGAATTCTTTCCTATTTTCCTTCAGCCATCTTGGAAGCTAAGACATAGGGTGCTGTCTTTACTGTAGGTAGCCTATTTGTGCACTTAATATAAAAAGAGGAGAAGGGAAAACCTTTTCCAAACTCAGAATCCATTTAAGCTTTGGAGGTAATAAATTTCAAACTTATCACAGGCCCCTGGGGCTCACCTCTTTTATGGCTGGCAAAATACAACTTTCTGGTAAGAATGGGGGGAAAGAAGGCTTTAAAAGGCTCATAAACTTACTTGGACATCTAATAGCTCTTACCAAGCAGCATTTTCATGAGTTAAGTGTAAATGAGTCAGAAACATATAGATTGAATTTCTTTTAAAATACACATGGGTTTAAAAATTAAGGCCAAGGTGCTTGGCAAAATAAGTTTTGGTTTTAGCCAAATCCCAAATGTTTGAAAAAATAGTTCTAAGATTTGCCAAACCAAAAAAATACATCCAGGTCCCTCCATTCCTCCCATTTAATAGGATGGCATCATAAACATGGGACTTAATGGCTATTTTCATGTCCCACAAGCTTTGAGTGACATGAATCTCAAATACTAACTGTAAAAGTATGAAAAACTTTTGGTGGAAAAACATGACCCTGCGAATGCAGAGGAGGGTCACTGGTTCAGCGTTCGAGTCCTGATTTTGACAGCACTTCTCACTGTCTAATCAGCTGATCAGCTTCTCTGTCTCAGCTGTGTGTGTGTGTGTGTGTGTGTGTGTCTGTGTGTGTGTGTGTGTGTGTGTGTGTGTGGCCTATGCACAGCAATAATAACTTTTAAAAAATCCTACCTTTGGATTTTATAAATCCTTAATTTACACTTAATTCATATATTACAATCTACAAAATTTAATAACTCCTAATCTTATCCAAACAGAGGGAGGCAGTTCTCTTTTGTTCATTCATGGTTCACAGATAGTCCTCATTTATTTCCCTAGAGGATAATACATATCCCTTTTGTACTAACAATATCTAACACTGACTTTGCTCAGGTCACTGTGTTATTAAGCGATAGAAAGAGAGAGAAAGAAAGAAAAAGAGAAAAGATAGAGTGGGGGAGGGTGTGGCAGGAGTCTGTGACTTGATTTGAACAGCTAAAAACCTCCTGAGAAAGACCAGAAACAGCCAAGGTCACTTTTACAAGCGACATGCAGGACCTGCAAACTGATGTGACACTGCGGACAATAGGCTTCAGCAAGGGCAGGCACTGGATCCAGTTCCCTCACTGTTGTCACCAAGTGCCCAGCACAGGGGCTGGCAGAGTGGGCACACATGTATTTGTTGAGCTAATGAATGAGAAGCATCTCCATGGAGGAAGAGTTAAGGGATTGCCTTGCTAGGGAGCCTCAGAGCAGACGAATTCAGAGTCAGGTTCTGAACCTCTCAGGGCCGTGAGCTGGCAGTCAGGAGTGGACGGTGAGGGCCGCAGTGGGATGGCGGAGGCACAGGTGCAGAGAAGAGCAAACTGTGTTAGGGACCACCTTCCCGTTCACTTGGCTGGAGCAAAGGGCTCAATGCATAGACGGAAAGACTGGCATTGCTAAAGCTGATGGTTGCGTTCTGATGACAGGCTGCTTACCAGAGGTGGATTCTAGACATTGTGGAGTGTTACCACTGGAGTGTGAGAGGCGTGGGCTGCCAGGTCTATGTGTTACGTGTGTAAAGCCATTGTCATAGTACAGTGAGAGGAAGAACTTCTTAGGCCACAGGGGGCCTAAGGAGACATCATAGCGTATAGCGGAAGGAAACCTCACAGCCGACGGACCATTCCAAAGTCCAGTGAAAGAGGGCGCTGGCTGGCCCCGGGTGACCACAGAAGCAGGGCCTGCCCTCTGCTGACCACCAGCGCTCTGAGCTTTAGGCCAGCGGGGGAAGGCGGGTGTGGGCTGCTGCCTTGTGGGCGCGCAGAGGCAGGCAGGGCTTTCTGAGCCCCAGACTTCACCAGTGAGGCTGCACAGTGATCTGCAGGGACGTCCAGACTCCCTGTCCTTGCACTGAAGGGCAGCAGGAAGCCCTGGGTGGCTTGCTGTATATTCCTCAGGCACCTACAGAGATTGGCTCAAAATCGGAATCAGAACCTCTAGGGCCTGCAGCTACTTTTAAGTGAGTTTGGCAGCTCTTTGGAGATGTCTTTTTATCTTTTTTCACTTCCCAGGCTGTAAACCTTCTGAAGCTTCCACACGTGGCACCAGTGGGCTCCCAGTAGTGAAGGAAGGTGGCAGTGTGTTTTAGTGGAAAAGAACACCGCTTTGGAGTTGGGCTGGCCTGGGTTTATGTCCCCACCGAGCCACTTACCAGGTGAGGGAGGAGGGGACTTAATCTCTCTAAATCTCTATGTCTGAGGACTGAGAAGATTGCTGTGGGAGACAGATCAGGAAACTGCAAGTGTGGCTCATCTGGGTGTCTTAGGGATGGTACTTACTGAACTGTTAGAAAGGCCGCATTGCCTGGGGCAAGAGCACAGGGCTGGAGTAAGACCTGGATTTGAAAACTGGCTGTGTCGCTTCCCGCTGTGAGGATTTGGACAAGTTTTATCACCTCTCTGCATTCTCCGCATTTTCTCATTAAATAATTATAACAACTAATATTAATTGAGCACTTTCTACATGTAGGCAGAGTTCCAAATGCTACATGCCAACAATGCTATGGGATGGCATCATTAAGCCCATTTTACAGATGAAGAGACTGAGGCCCATAGAGGTTGCGTAGCCTACCCAGAGTCACGTGGCTGGGAAATGGCAGTGTTGGGATTTGACTGACAGCCTGGCTCCACAGTCTCCATGCGTGTCTTATATACAAAAAAACGAAGGTAACACTCACTACTTCACAGAGTTATCAGCTCCAATGTAAATAACATAAGCTAAAATGCCCGGGAGCTACCTGGCTCATAGAAGCAGCTTATTATAAGAATTGTCATGGTAGCCCCTGCAGCCCAGAACTTCTTCCCTCAGACGTGCAATGGAAAATAATGAAACACTTCCACGTCGTCAACCTCAGAGGTTAGGAAAACCATTCCAGAAATTCTCATAAGATCTCTGGTTCCACTTTTACAAGGAGAGGCTGCGACGAAAAGAGCGAATGCCCAAGGTCACAGAGTGGCGCAGCCAGGATTAGAACCTGAGTCCTCATCTGCCTTTCCTCGCAGTGGGACATGGGATCCGACCGAAGCTGCTTGAGTTACACGCCCTGTGCCAAGGAACGGAGTCATGTTTTTGCCACCCACTGCATGGCTTCCTCACATTAGGCAGCTGATTTCAGACAGAAAATAGGTCATACCTGCACATCTGGAGTGGATGGGCTAAAGGGCAGAGGAAAAGCAATTATTAACCACATTCCTCATCCTCTTTGCTGTTCAGGGGAGAAACCAGTATTCTTGCTCTTACTTTTTACAATGGAGTTTCCACTAATAGGAGGCTTTCCCTCTCTCTCCCTGCTAATGGACCAGTGGTAAAGCATAAATAAAGTATGGGAAACACTGCTTTTCCAGACCTCACCGAAAATCTTAAAATCTGCTGTTGACCCACAGGTCATAGCCACTTGTCACATGAAGCTGCTTTTTTCTCTGTGTTCCTATAACATAGAGAGGTAACAAACTTGATCTTAATACAATAAATGTCTGGTTTTTTGTCCAAGGCAGAATTTTTGGAAGGCGGCCGTCTCGAGAGACAGTGTGGTAGAAATCAGAAGAGGAATATGACCCTGGCCTTTTACTGACCCCGTAGACGAGTCACTTACTTCATCTAGGACTTAGCATCTCCCACTCTACCAGGGACACAGTGACACCTGCTCTTGTACTCACAAAGGGGCAGTGGGGCGTAGAGCTGCCAGGCAGGGGCCTGCTGAGTCACATGAACTGACATCAGTTTGTGTACGGGATGGGACTTGAATGAAAATACATTTTTTTTCTTATCAAATAACTTCTCAGAGTTCTTGTTTGCAAAGCAAGGGAGCTGGACTATGTATGTCTCTGAGGCCCCTTACAGCTCTGACATTGTGACCCTCACTCCCCCTTCTGTCAGGGTAAAGAGGGGATCAGCACTCCCTAGGGGGGCCTGGACTTTGGGGTCCTAGAACCTGGGCTTCTATCCAGCTTTGCCCTTTCTAGCTGGTGACCTTGAGCAAATAATTTCCTTGACTTTTCTGGCAAAGTTCTTCATCTGTAAAATGAAGACAATAATAAATACTTCAGTAGCATTATTGTTTCCATGCAATAAGTGTATAAGTGAAACAAGTATATAAAATGTATTTGTTTTCAAGCAAAATAAGTATATAAAAATGCCTAGCACCATATTTGACTCCTTTCTTGGGAGACACAAACCACACATTGCTTAATCTTGAAAGCCAGGGACATAGGGCTGGAAATGTCTTTAAAATTTCCTGCAGAACATTAGCTATATCATGTAATTCTTCTTTATTCTGTTTTTCCTTTTGGGGATTGGATGGAGCCACCTGCTTTAGTGCCTTTGTAAACATAAAAAAAGTCCATGAAATGTCATGAATCCCTTTATGCTTTTAGAAGAGGGCCGGAGGCAGGGTGATTTGGCTTGCTTGAACTCCCGGGTTCCAGAAAGGACGTGGGGTAAAGAAGACCAGTTGTCCAGGGTAAAGATAAGGACCCCATGAGCGCACAAGAGGGGGTTCCATGATCCAGGGTTCTTTGTCCCTCAGGAACCTTTAGAGGTCAGCAATAAATAGCAATGACCACTTGTGAGAACAAGCAGAACCAACTAAGCAGAGAAAAATGAAATTGTCATTTGTAAAACAAAGAATTAAAGATGGAGTTTTTCCAGTAGGCGGTCTTGTGTGGTTGTGATTTTGATTGATTGAAGAATAAAACAAGAGAGAGAGCTAAAGGAGAAAATTATAAAAAATAAAAAACGAGGCCTTATAATTGGTTTAAAAATATTATAGTATACATGAGCCTTAGCTTATCAGAGCCACGGGGTGAGTAGCATCGTGATGGTAAAGTTGTGATTCAGACCAGAGTCTAACCCTGAGCTAAGTGGAAACTCACCCTTGGCCCCCACACCCTTGTCTTTACCGTGGCTTATTTTCCACCACAGTCACACTACAAAGGAGAAGGGATGTTTTTCAATTATAGGCATGTATAATTTTATTGTGCTTCACAAATATTGCATTTTTACAAATTAAAGCTTTGTGGCAACCCTGAGTCTAGCAAGTCTATCAATATCATTTTTCCAACAGCACGTGCTCACTTTGTGTCTGTGTGTCACATTTTGGGAATTCTTACAATACTTCCAACTTTTTCATTATTATCATATCCATTATGGTGATCTGTGATCAGTGATCTTTGAGGTTACTGCTGTCATTGCTTTGGGGCACCATGAGCCATGCCCATAAGAGATGGCGAACTTGACTGATACATGTCTGTGCTCTGACTGCTCTACTGATTGGCTGTTCCACCATCTCTCTCCTTCTCCTTGGGCCTCCCTATGCCCTGAGACACAACAACATTGAAATTAGGCCAATTAATAGCTCTACAGTGACCTCTAAATGTTCAAGTGGAAGGAAGAGTCACACATCTCTCACTTTCAATCAAAAGCTAGAAGTGGTAACGCTTAGTGAGGAAGGCATGTCGAAAGCCGAGACAGGCTGAAAGTTAGGCCTCTTGAACTGAACAGCCAAGTTGTGAATGCAAAGGAAAAGTTTTTGAAGGAAATTAAAAGTGCTAATCTAGAGAACACACAAATGTAAGAAAGCAAAACAGCCTTATGACTGATAGAAAGGAAGTTTGAGTGGTCTGACTAGAGGATCAAATCCGCCATAACATTCCCTTAAGCCAAAACCTGATCCAGAGAAAGACCCTAACTCTACTCAATTCTATGAAGGTTGAGTGATGTGAGGAAGCTACAGAAGAAAAGTTTGAAACTAGCGAAGGTTGCTTCATGAGGTTTAAGGAAAGAAGCCTTAAAAGTGCAAGGTGAAGCAGCAAATGCTGATGGAGAAGCTGCAGCAACTTATCTGGAAGATCTAGCTAAGATCATTGATGAAGGTGGCTACACTAAACAAAGATTTTCAGTGTAAATGAAATAGCCTTATATTGGAAGAAGATGCCATTTAGGACTGTCATAGCTAGAGAGGAGAAGTCAATGCCTGGCTTCAAAGCCAGTCAGACCCTCTTGTTAGGAGCTAATATTAGGAGCAGATGACTTTAAGTTGAAGCTAATGCTCATTTACCATTTCAAAAATCTTAGGGCCCTTAAGAATTATGCTAAATCTACTCTGCCTGTGCTCTATAAATGGAACAACACAGCCTGGATGACAGCACATCTGTTTCCAGCATAGTTTACTGAATATTTTAAGCCCACCATTGATACATACTGCTCAGAAAAAAAGATTTCTTTTAAAAGATTATTGCTCATTGACAATGCACCTGGTGACCCGAGAGCTCTGATGGAGATGTACAAGGAGATTAATGTTGTTTTCATGCCTGCTAAAACCTATTTTGCAGCCCATGGATCAAGGAGTAATTTCAACTATCAAGTCTTATTAAGAAATACATTTTGTAAGGCTATTGCTATAGATAGTGATTTCTCTGATGGATCTGGGCAAAGTAAATTGAAAACTTTATGGAAACGACTCTTGTAGATGCTGCTAAGAACACTCATGATTCACGGGAGGAGGTCAAAATATCAACATTAACAAGAGTTTGGAAGAAGTTGATTCCAACTCTCATGAATGATTGAGTGGTTCAGGACTCCAGTGGAGGAAGTAAATACAGATGTGGGGGGGGGATGGAAAGAGGAGTAAATTAGATGTGGAGCCTGACGATAGTATTGAATTGCTGCAATCTCACAATATAACTTGAACAGATAAGCAGTTGCTTCTTATGCATGAGCAAATTAAGTGGTTTCTTAAGATAGGGTCTATTCCTGGGGAAGATGCCGGGAACATTGTGGAAAGGACAACAAAGGATTTCAAATATTATATAAACTGAGTTGATAAGACAGCAGTAGGGTTTGAGAGGATTGACTCCAATTTTGAAAAAAGTTCTGCTGTGGGTCAAATGCTATCAAACAGTATCATATGCTAGAGAGAAATGTTTCGTGAAAAAAGGAGTCAATCAATGCAGCAAACTTCATTGTTGTTTTATTTTAAGAAATTGCCACAGCCACCCCATCCTTCAGCAACCACCACCCTGATCAGTGAGCAGCCCTCAACAGCCACGCAAGACCCTCCACCTGCAAAAAGATTACAATTCCCTGAAGGCTCAAATGATCATTAGCATTTTTAGTACTGAAGTATTTTTTAATTAAGGTATGTACATTGTTTTTTAGACATACTACCATTGCACACTTAATAGACTACTGTGTAGTATAAACATAACTTTTATATGCACTGGGAAACCAGAAAATTTGTTCGACTCACTTTATTGCAATATTCATTTTTTTTGCAGTGGTCTGGAACCAAACCTGCAATATCTCTGAGGTTATGCCTGTATTTTCAACAATTAGTGAGCTATAAGAAAAGAGATGCCATCCACTTCAAAAATGAAGACAGTTTCTATCCTGGTGAAAGTCATTTCAAAACTCTTTATGAAGCAGTAGTTGACAGTGGAGGGAGGGAACCACTTTTTGGCAAAACTTCACCAAGCTGTAGCCCTTCCCGGGATGGGCTTGGTGTGGGGACCACTATCTGGCATCGCACTCGGGGTTTATCAGCTGGTGCAGGTGGCACTGTTCATTGACCACAGAGCTCTACCCTTGTGAGTGTCCCAGAATAGCTGCAGCTACCTGAGAGCAATCCAGTCCTCAGGGACTCATTATTGTCCCAGATAAACAGCGTTGCCGCAGCCAGCACGTAATGGCTGTATTTAACTGTGATAAGTGATGGGCAGACGTGCCCGAGTGAGTGGATCTCTGCGAGGGCCTGAGTAATTGGACAAAGGCAAGCTGGCTGGCAGCAGGTATTTCTTGCACATCATAGAGCTGATGCCACTGGGTTTTAGACTCCCGGGAATAAATATGACAGACATGGGGAGCGTGCCTTCTAAACGAGTAAGACAGCATAGACCTACAGGATTTCGATTATGCTAATCACAAAGATATTTGAGGAAGGAAATAAGAAAAGTTTGGAAAATGGGTTAGATTAATAGAGGCAGGCGTCCTGGTAGAGGTGGAATCTCACACCACAGAAGGGCTAGTTTGGAAATATTGGGGTGTAGAATAAGACAGACATTTTTCTCTAGACTTACATTTACTTTTGAGAGTGGGTGCCTGGACATTTTATGAAATGTAACCAGCATAAGTCTTAGGCTGTAAAGGTCAAAGAAGTAAAGGTGAGAATGGTCATATTTTGATAGTTTCAATATGGAAAGAATTTATTAGTATTCAGGCATATTTTTGTTCTCTGTAATTCTCTAGAAATTTTTGTGTGATAAATGAAGATGAGTAACTAAATCCCATTCTTAGCAAGGCTTCCCTCATGACATAGAAAGGGGACTCAGCAGGTGGACAGAGATTGTCTCAATGCGTTTGGTGTGCAGCTATGATTCCACGAAGAGGAGTATTTCATTCCTCTGGTCAGAAGGGGCAGGCAGGCCTGGAATTCTGAAGATACCTGACACACACATGCCTGATGGAGACCACACATTGTGGTGCTAGTCTTCATACATGGTACATACATGGTACATACATATGTGGTATAAGAGAAGGGCCTATTTGCATGTGGTTGTGTGAGTGTGATGCTCCATGTAACAGGGGTGGGTTATCCTGCTGTCAGACAAGCCATCAATTCAGAGGAAAACCCAAGTGTGAGGTAGAAGTATGGCCACTTCTCCAGAACTCCTGCTTTAAGGGGTGCTCCAAAAATCTCTGCCATGGGGCCGGGCGCGGTGGCTCACACCTGTAATCCTAGCACTCTGGGAGGCCGAAGCGGGTGGATCGCTCAAGGTCAGGAGTTCGAGACCAGCCTGAGCAAGAGCGAGACCCCGTCTCTACTAAAAAATAGAAAGAAATGATCCGGACAACTAAAAAAATATATATAGAAAAAATTAGCCGGGCATGGTGGCACATGCCTGTAGTCCCAGCTACTCGGGAGGCTGAGGCAGGAGGATCGCTTGAGCCCAGGAGTTTGAGGTTGCTGTGAGCTAGGCTGATGCCACGGCACTCTAGCCCGGGCAATAGAGTGAGACTCTGTCTCAAAAAAAAATCTCTGCCATGGATGTGTGTGTGTGATTCATAGAAGGAGACTCATTCTGAAATTTTGGACTTTAGAGTCCAGAAATTAGGAGGCTTCCTTATATACTGGTAACAGATTAACATCCAGCCGTTCAAGTTTATAATTCTGCACGTTGTATAATGGAGCTTGTCCAAGATCTCACAATCACAACATGAGAGAGATGGAAGATATAATAGAAAATCTCACCCAGGCCCCCATTTCATAGAGGAAAAATCAAGTGGGCGGGGGAGGGGGATTAAGGAGCAGGGCCGAGGCCCTACCTCTCGTCAGAAGCATGCTGGACTGCAACTCTGGTCTCTGTCTCACTTAGTGTCGTAATTTTCCCTTTGCACAGATCAAAAAATTCAGACAGGACAGATCTTCCATAATCCCTCTGCTTGACAAGAGCAAAAAGAGAACTAGCTCAACATTCTGGAACTTCCCGCCATGATCACCTACTAAAAATCCAAGCTCACTACTTCTCCACTCTGTTCAGTTTCACACCTTGCATACCAATAAATATCAGGAAAGTGAAGCCCAAGCTTGGTTCTTCATTTTCATTGATTCCAGAGTCTATTCCTGTGTCTCCAACAAGGGGGCCGCCCTGAACCAGTCAGAGCCAGCAGAACGAATGAGGGTGACTTCAGTACCACCCCCTCCTCAAATGGTAGCAGCAGAAAGGGACTTGTACTGCCACCATCTGGCCTTTAGGGGTGTCCCAGACACGGCAAGTATGTGGTGAGAGGGACGGAAACAGCACAAATTGTCTACTTTTTCATTCTCTTAAAATAAGCTTCGTGTGAGCAGACTTTCAGAGTAGCAGGAACGGGGCTGCGAAAAATAGAGTGCGGTGCAGCTGCACCCGTTAGAACTTTGGGGGAAAACACATATTATTTACCAGACAATAATAGATACCAGAGAATAATAATGATTATTATAGTGTTTGGGATGGCGAACGCTGTAGTTAAGGTTCCAGAATGGCTCTCATTATAATCCCGTTTTCCCCAGTCTCTTGTGAAAGCCTGGAAATTTTCTTCAAGTAGGCTGATGCTGTCCATGTTTGGTCTTTGTCCAAAGGTGATTTGAATATAAAGAAATGTATTTGAGAAATATTCCTCTTTTTTTTTGGTAGTGATTACATTAAAGAAAAAATCTACCTCCTTGAGAAAGCAGTTGCTGCATTCTTAAGTCAGTAACTCAAAATCGTGCTGTTTCCAAGTTGCTGGAAGAAAATGTTAAACACTCTCCCTCCCTGCTTTTAAAGAAAGAATTCAGAGGTCTCCTCTGACTACAAGATTCGGTCACTCTTGGTCCCAGGCCCAGAGATGGGGATGGTTTCCCTCCCTGCACAGCAGCTTCCAAGCTGTGCTTGATAAACGCGAAAGAATTGTCCCCAGAAGCTGCCCTTGTGTCCTTGCATTCACTTGTTTCTGCAGCTCCTTCCCAGCCCCACATTGGATGGTGGCCCTTGGTGCTTTTGTTTTTGTATCTCTTCTCTCCATTGTCTCTTATTCTCAAAAAAGAAAGAAAGGAAGAGAGAGAGAGAGAGAAATCAACTGTGAGCTCTTTACTCAGAGATAAATACCCACATTTCCAAATCTGACCATGGCAAATGAAAAGGTTTCCATGGCCTTGTAATTCCGCCCCTGTTGCATATTTGTGGTGTTTTGCATTTTCACTTTGGTTATTTAATATACATATTAAATACACACAGATCTGGTGATTTAATGTGATTTGGGGAACTCAGGCATTTCCTGTCATGCACATTGAGATTTTCAAGCCTTGTTTTTGGCTGGTGATTATTATCGTTGCCATTAACACCGAGATTTGGATAGCAGCGTTAAAAGCACAAGCTTCTACTTAGTCCTCCCGATGGGCATTTTGACCTCATCATACTCTTGCTAAATTCATGTTGCAAACACTCTGAGCAAGTTTCCAGGTTCCTTTGTAGCCTCCATTTCTTCATCTATAAAAGGAGGAAATTGTACTGTATTACCTCTGGGGTCCTATTCAAGTCCTCAATTCCGTCCCCTCTCTGAAATTCTTTGTTCATTGTTCTAAGAATAATCTCAACAGTTGTAAAGATGTTACAAGTCCTCTGTCAACACTTCACCTTAGCCTAACTTCCCCATTCACATTTCTGACATCGCCATTTGTTGGCAGGAAAAAAGGGTGCGGTCTGGGGGCATGGCAGAACGGAGCTGCTTGACTCTTATTCGCTTGACGAAAGTGTGTCGAGCACCAACAGAGTCTGAACTAGGTGCTGGGTGCAGAGACATGAGCAAAACAGACACAACCCCAGCCCACAGGGGCTTTACAGTTTGGTTGGTGGATTTCTAAGTGGCCACTTCCCGGGAGTGACTGAGTGTCCTCATGAGGCTATACTTCAAACCAGTGAACTACTGACAAATGAAATAAACTAGCAGGGACAAAGAGGCGGAGCCTGGTGTCTTGGCAAATGTGGGGATGGTTGTTCCCCAGAAACTGACTTTCCTGGTTCAAAGTCCTGTTCAGACCTTCTGCCTGCAAGGTTGGTCTATTGTCTTCCAGTCCTGTGCTACTATTTGTTTTGGATATGAAGAGATGTGAATGGTCCACCTTTGACAGGCCGGACCCACAAACAGAGAGGAGCAAGCATTTCTTCCCGCTTAATTGCCTCTGTAGGAAACTTCTGAAGAGAGGTGTATGTGTCCATGGTAATTTTTCATTTGCTAAAGAGTGAATCTCTTGGCCCTCCTTGCAGCAAACACCAGGGCATACAGGGGTGAGAAGTTACGTGGAGTACAGGGCTGAGGTCTGGAGCTTCAGGGTCCCCTGTGACCTCACCTGGCTTTGGGATGACCTTGGGTGACTCACAGACCTCCTGCTAGTTAAGCATGCAGTCATGTGGAGGGTGAAAGTTGCTGGGCTGCCAAGGATGCTGTGGTCTTTGGGCGAGGGCGTGGTGCACCGTGCTCACTGTGGTATTCCAAAAAGCAACTAGAGTTTCATTTCCTCACACAAAGCTGGCAAGGTTGACCCTGAGCAGACCGTGAATGAAGCTCCTGTTGCTATCCCACTGTGCTGCCTCCGTTCTGGGGCTTGTCTGAGGTCTGCGCTGCAGCCGGCCGGAGAGTGTGCTGCCGTCTGACTCACGCCTGGGTTCTCCCCAGCTGGGCGGAGGGGGGCATTTGGTCCCGTAGATTCTGACGGCCCCTTCTCCTCTTTTTTCAGGAACGCTCACTCACGGAGAGAGGGCCCAGAGCAAACCATGTCACGCCATCCAATGACACCAGCTGGTCAGCTCACCACCCCCTCTGGCTAAAACTCAAGCAAATAAAGCCGCTTCCTGTCATTAAGCATCTCAGAGGAAGCAGCCCTCCCCTGGTGGCCTCCAGCCCAGAGAAGCCAGCGCGGGGGGCCCACCAAGCGGGCCCAGCCTTCCTGCTGCCACCACCTCTGCTTCTCCCCAGAGGAACTTAGGGATCTCACCCCTGGTTTTAAAAAAACCAAAACACCAACAAGCCACAAGGACCAATGTAGGTATTCTCCCTGCTCCATCTTCAAGGCTCAGTGGCTGAGGCTGGAAGATGATACGGATTGGAAAACGAAAATCTTTTTTTAATCTTTTTAAAAACTGCTGTGGTTTTGCTGCTACACTAAGAATTGTGATTTGCATTGTACGGTTTTGGACCTATACTGTTCATGTTTTGACGGCGGAGAGGGATGGTGCTGGAGTCCCAGCACTTCAGGTTCGTCTCTGTCCTGCCCAGGATGCACTTTTAAATGAAGAGTTAGAATATTTTATTGGCTAATATACTTTTCTTGTTATTTTTACAAAGGCCACCTTTATCCTTTTTGATGCCATATTTTCAGTGTTACACTTTTATGGCTTTTAATTTTCGATTTGACAGATGTAAGAAGCAGCATGAATAGTTTATACTGTGGTTTTTCAGAGACTGAATGCCAAGAGAACTCGGTAAATGTTTATTCTTCTCAGCTTTCTCTTTAAATTCCCCTAAATAGCGCCCCATTTGGGAACAGAGGAAGAGTGTTGAACTGAAGACCAAAATGCCCTCAAGGTGTAAAATAATCCGAGGGGGAATATTTGCTGGGCGTCACGAAAGACTCAGATGAAATTTCAGCCCTGATGGTTTTTGGTGATCCAGGAAGTCAGTGAGACAATCTCTCTATACGCAGAGCCCTTTCATGATAATTAGAATAGTATGGACAAACCAATGAAAACAAGAGGGAAAGTGAGAAAGATCGCCCATGATTCTGTTTCACTGTTTGCTTTCTCCTGTCATGGTTAAGAGAAATGTGCAATTCGATCCTCAATCAGTGGGTGGAGGATAACAGGGTAGATTCACTTGTGTGCACTTGTACAGTTGTAGCTGCGAGTCCAGAAGTCCTCTAGAGCATGTGTACTGGCACTGAGTTGGTGAGACAGTTGTGGAGTATCCCATTCTGATGAGTACAGAAAAAAAAAAAAAAAAGAGAGAGAAAAAATTAAGAAAAAAATCAAAAAAAGAAGAAAACTAAAAAAAAAAATCAAATCACCTTGTGATTCAGTGTATCTGTTTACTAACTCAAATAAAGCAATTGTTCCCTCTGGAGGGGTCCAAGTGCCCCTGTCCCAGGAGGCTGCATGGCCCCAGCAGGAGGGGTGGTGGGGCAAGGGCGAGCCGGGCCAGGTGGTGTCATGCGGCCTTGAAGCGCCACGGGGCCGAGGATGCGGTGTACATACTGTATTTCTATATTCTCCTTTGTACAGACTCACTTAACACGTCAAGCTACTGTTTTACAGGTGCTCCTTATTTATTAGAGCTGTGAGAGCTTAGGGGACACACCTGGCGAGCGAGCTCGCTTTTTAAAAATGAAATTTGGGGGCAGGGGATGGGAGGTGGGAGGGAGGGGAAGCTCGCAAGCCCGGGGAGAGATTTATAAAAGTAAACAAAAGAAACATTTCCAGCAACAAATTAAAAAAACAGATAAACCCCAGCACCAAACCCACCCACGCAGGAAGAAGCAGCCCCTCCTCTGGGTGCTCGTTTTCCTGCTGGGCTCACAACATGCTCCTCTCTCCCTGACTGGTGTCAGATTCATCAAACAAAAATAAATCTCTAAGAAAAAAATGTACTTACATGTGCCTATTTGGCTTTTCTCATTATTATGACTATTGTTGTTGTTATTTTCCTTGTTACAGAAGTATTCACTTTTCTCCTCCTGGGAAACATTTTCTACAATAGAGCTAAAAAGTTTTCTTAAAAGATGGCGAGCTCTAGGGATGGCACTGACCCTTCCTGAGCTTCAGCGGCCCGCGCGTGTCTGCCGACGAGAGCCCGCTCAGTCCGTTCAGGGGCCTGCTTCCCGCCCACGCCCATCGTGGACAGCACGCGGTGCGTGGGAAGTGAGTTTTGGGGCCTGTAGACCCAGGTGTGGTGTCCTTTCCAAGTGCTCTCCAAGTCCTGACCTTTTTTAGCTCCAGGCGTTCAGGTCTAAGGATGCCAGCATCTCCCATGGGTTCCACTCACATCCACACACCATCTCGCCCCATTGACCAGGAGAGAGTTTTGTTTTCACTTCATGTGAACACGATCGGTCAATTTGGCTCTTCTTTGGTACTTAAGTTAGACATCAGATAGTTTCAAAGGTGGAAAGTACACTAATATCTAGTTCTAGTCAATGTAAAGTTAGCCCAATCCTATTGTTCTACATGAGGGAAAACCGAAGCCTGGAAAAGCGGATTGACTCGTCCAGGGTCCCACATTTACTGGATTTATGTTACCAAAACACGAATGTTCATGGAAATCTTAGACACCCTGAGCAGTTCCCTCCAAGTGGTCATCTTGTGGATTCTGGAGACCTGGTTTCCTTCTCTCAAGGAGCCTGAGAGAGTCTCGGAGGCTTTCTGGTGCAGGGTTCTGTTTACAGTGGCGACTCCATCTGAACCCCGCCGAGGCAGGCCCAGCTGAGGACGTATGTGCCAGGCGCGGGGGCACCGGCTGTGGGTGTCTGGTGCAAAGCCCCCGATAGCATTATTCATCTCAACTTGGCCATAGAGCCAGTCATCCAGGATATTGATTTTACTTTTGTCTGTAGTCCAAGGTTGTCCAGCAAACATTTTGACCTTTCTGGAAACAAAAGGTACCTTTGTTCCAACATGAAAAGACTCCGTGGCATCTCCTCAGCCATGAGCAGCCCTTTCCCTTCCTCTTCCTCCTCCTGATTTTGGTGCCTTCTCTTAGTGCTCCTGCAGTGCACAGTTCTCTTGGGCTGTCAAAACTACATATAAAGAGAAATAGAAACAATAGCAAGCAATAGCTAGTATGTGTTGAGCGTGTGTGCATTCGTCTCGTTTAGCCCTATGAGGAAGGGCCTGACATTTTCCCTTTAAATATGAAGAACCTGCAGCTCAGTGAATTTAGTAATCACCCAAGGTCACACAGCCAGTGAGTTGCAGAATGGGATTGGAACCCAGGAGGTTTGGCATCAGAGCCCAGGCCTCACGACCAATCTGGAGAAAAACTATTGACATCTTCATGAGAGACGTTTTGACTTCCCGTAAATTTGTGGCAGTGACGCAGTTTTATTCTAAAGTGGCCCTCATCTGAAACTAAGCCAGAGGGTTGCATGTTACTGAGTAGCGCCCACTGCACCTTATTGGATGTGGGGAAACATGGAGGACACTTTGCTTTTTGAGAAATAAGCCAGGCAGTGTTTTCCTTGGTAGTTGTCAAACCCCCACTGAACACAAGGCCCCACGCCTGATGCCAGCCAAGGGGCGACCAGAGAAGAAAACTCACAGCCCCTGCCCCAGTGGACTGTGGAAAGATGGACCACTTCTTGGTCTCACCAGCACTCTCTCGGTGTTTTCCAGGGTTTACATATTGTACATCTAGAGCCTGGACTTAATGCCCTTCCCTCGCAGGTGTCCCCCTGATACTACATGGACAGCTTGAGCTGCAAGCAGGCCTGCAGGTGCCAGCTCATGCTGCCCACGTGGCATAGCCAAAGGCCAGGGCTGGGGCCCAGGTGCAAGACACTCAAGACTCCTACTGACTCCCTCGGCCTCCTCCTCCACCCCAAGGAACAGACTCTTAGCTTCCTTGACCAGTTTCAATAGGGACCCCCCCGAGACATTTCATACCTATTTGTTGCTCTTCATTGGTTCTCTGTGGCCTACAAAGTCAAAGTCAAGGGCAGAGTGTGGCATGCAAAGCCCCCCTAGCTCTGGCCCAGCTTTGTCTCCAGCTTTGTCTACTCCTGCTCCCTGCCCGCCAGCCCCACCGACAGGCCACCCGTCCTGAATTAGGAGCTGGTTCCTGGTGCTCCTGCTCTCTCCCACTCCTGTGCCTCTGCACATGAATGTCTTTCCTTCCTCCTCCCTGTGCAATTTCTGCAGCCCAACTGCTCTGGTGAGGCTTTCCCCGGAGCCTGCGGGGACCACCTCCTCCCCTCCCCCACCGGGGCGGGCACTCTGCCATGCTGATCTCCAGCCAGGGGGCAGCACACTCGGCTCATTCACCTGCCTGCCTGTGCCCTTTCCTAGTCTGCGGAGTCCTTAAGGACAGGGACTGTGTCTTATTTGCTTCTTATCCTCCGTGGCACATGCCCAGCACATGGAAAGCCCTCATTATTATAATTACGACTTTAAAAATTAATAAGCATCTCCTTCAAGGATCAGCTTACATGCCACCCCTCCATGAGGCCAAGGTGGAAGCCCTGAGTAGCAATTAATTGCTTCTCCCTTGGGCTCCCATGACCCTTGTTTAAATCGACCGAGGCCATTTCTGGAGCTGTACTGAACTGTCTTCCACGTCATCGGGCTCCTCGGAGGTAGGCATTGTGGCCCTTTTAACTTTGCATCCTTGAAGAGCTCCCCACCACTCTTGGAACTGAACAGTTGGCTGGGTTGAAGCACCTTTTTTTTTTTTTTGAGACAGAGTCTCATTCTGTTGCCCTGGCTAGAGTGAGTGCCGTGGCGTCAGCCTAGCTCACAGCAACCTCAAACTCCTGGGCTCAAGCGATCCTACTGCCTCAGCCTCCCGAGTAGCTGGGACTACAGGCATGCGCCACCATGCCCAGCTAATTTTTTCTATATATATTTTTAGTTGTCCAGATAATTTCTTTCTATTTTTTAGTAGAGATGGGGTCTTGCTCTTGCTCAGGCTGGTCTCGAACTCCTGAACTCAAACAATCCACCTGCCTTGGCCTCCCAGAGTGCTAGGATTACAGGCGTGAGGTACCGTGCCCGGCCTGGGTTGAAGTACTTTTATCCTACTAGCTTAGTGATAGAAGAGGACATTAAAACCCTGAAAACCAGAGCATGTGTGCAGCAAACACAGAAGGACTCCAGAGTTTCATTTTGTGTTTCTGGTGCCCAAGGGAGGGAGGTGCCCGTGCCACCGCAGGCAGCCGGTCAGCCGGCACATCTCTGGGCTTCTTCAAAACGCAAGGCCAGTGCTAAGTGCTGGGAGCCACACCAAGGGGATAAGGAGCAGTCAGTGCCCTCATGTTTCTGGGCTTAACACTGATTCCAGGTCACAGAATTGTTACTCATTTTACCCAGAAAAGTCTTAGATATGAGATCATTCTTTGACCCTTGGACACATTTAGAGATGGAAAGATAGATTTTGATACCCAGAAAGTGCCTCTTATTCTATCTCTTGACTGCAGGTAGAATGAACAGTTGCCACCCGGGTATGTCATTCTTCTAGCAAAGGAAGGGCCTTGGCTGAGAAATGGGTCCCATCCATAACATGCTTCACACCACTCAGGCCCCTCACCTAGGAAGAGACAGAGCCAAGATTTGAACCCTCTGCTCCCAAGTGCAGCACTCCTCTGATGGCTGCAGAAATACCAGCGTCAACTCAGCTCATAACTCAGTTTGACTCTGAACCAGCCGATGGGACACATGTCTGATGATGTCATTCTAGCTGCTTCTAGACCTGGGGCAGCAGGTGATGCTCTCTTTTCCCAGCTGTTCCTCACATGCAGGTTTGGGCCAAACCAGCAGACAATAGACCCCTCCCAGAAGGAATAGACGCAACAGTTAATTTTAATGAACACTTGTCCAAAGTTTACTAAATGCCACTTAGTTATGTTATTTCATTTATGCCTCACAATAACCGCATGAGGTCAGTACTATTATCCCCATTTTACAAATGAGGAAACTGAGCACACAGAGGCCAAGTAAGTGGCAGAGCCTGGAACTGTGTTCAGGTAGAGTGATCCCAGGACTCACACTCCACCAGCACACTCAGCTGTGGGCCCCCCTTGTGTGTGGATAGATGCCTGCATGCACGAATAACATGTGTGGCCAGATTGTACACCAGTCACTTTCACATATGTCATCTCGTCTTTGAGAGCATCAAGCTTAGAAGTAACACAGAGGAACATAAAAGTGGTTCCTATCTCCTGAGTTAGAGTAAAAGTCAATTGCCCATCTCTTCTTGACCTCACAAACTTCCAATAAAGTCCCATCCTGGTGAGAACTCTTCTTCACAAACATTGCCAGTTTCATGATCTAGCATGGAATGCCCAAGGAGACCCACCACATAGCTCTTTGCTGTACGTATTCCCACTCCTCTGCTCTCCTCTGACCAGTCTGGGAGTTGCTTGCAGGCAAGGACAGGGCTAGCTCATCTTTGCATCCCCAGTGGATGGACTGAGTTGTCTGGTGTATAGATCCCTGGCTGCTCGGTTGAGTTACCCAAATCTCCTCCACGTCCTCTGTGTCCCTCAAAACCCCCTTTCCCTTTTCCTGCTCTGGGCTTCCCTCCAGATTTTCTGCGGCTGAGACTGTTGGGATGTCTTGGTACCCTGAGCAGCGGGTGAGAAGCCACCTCCCCAGCTGTGTGGACAAAGCCGGCTCACAGAAAGGCACCGGCAGAACAGCGACCAAGGGTCTCAGCTGGAAGGCACCAGGTCTTGGGATAACAAGGAAAACCTTACATTATTTCTCCTCTCCTACATCTCATGCAAAACATATCACATTCCATTTTTACATGTCGCATGTAAAATGATTTCTGGTGTTGGAAATACTTGGAAAAAAACACTTTTTTAGGAAAGGCTAGGTTGCGAGTGAGTGAGCTCTGGAGGGCATGCCCTTGACCTTGATAGAGAAAGGGAAGGTGGAGGCTGAAGCATATTTAGCCAGAACCTTCAGACGATATGGTATTTTTTTCTTCTTTCTAGGTTTATTTAAACAAAAGGGAAGGTTTATTATAAAATAAAAACAATGAAAACAATTATAGGTAGGAAAAAGGAAGAGTTTTAGGAAACAACAGGACCCTGCTGAAGCCCTCAAATTTCACACTCCCCAGTACCCCGGAACCCCCTTTCCGTCTCCTTCATGTGCAGTGGCTGCACTAGGATCAGACTGCAGGCCAGGAATGCAATAAGATTCTTTTATACTTATTGATCCTTTAGAAAAGAATTTGTTTTCATGAAACTTTAATTCACTTTTTTTCTTTTCTTTTCTTTTCTTTTTTCTTTTTAGCTTTTTAGCTTAACTGCTACACATTTTATCCCTGTTCTTTGTGAAATGCTAATCCAATCCAGGGTTTTCGTTTTCCGGGTGTAACTTTTCAGAAATTGTATATCTGCATAGCAACCCCACAAGGGCTGCCTATGTCAGGGTATCACATGTCAGAAAGATGAAAAGGACTCCAAATCTAAGCTCTCCACAAACTTGGCCCTCCGATTCTGGGACAGAGAGCTTCTTGGCCTTAATATAAATGGCAGGAGAGACATTTCAGGGCCAGAGAGGTGCAAACTTTTATCTTGTTGATGACAGAAAACGACACATGACCTCAGCTCGGCTTGGTGGGGACGATCAAACCAGAAACAAAGGCCGTATTTTTCTCTGCTCTTGTCCCTGCTGTCAGCTTCCAAGTGCAACCTGAGCCTGGATTCCGAACCCAGTGTCCAGATTAGAGATTGTTGACTCAGATTTAGTGGTGAAACGTGAGCCGGACTCTGTTGATGGCAAGCCTTGAAGGAGCAAGTTTACTTAAGCCAAGAGAGAGATTGTATGTCGGCGAGAGCCTGGCTTTTCTTTATCACAAACTTCCTGATCTGCCTCTGTTTTAATAGTTTCCACCACCATCACCAGCAAATGAGGGAGAGAGAGAAAGAGACAGACAGACAGAGAGAGAGAGGAAGCACCCTCTCTGTTCCGTGTCCTCAGTGTCATAAATCAGGAAATTAACAAGTGTGTAACTGGCCTTTGCCACAGTCAAAGACAATGAGCCTTTTGTGTTTCTTACCAGGGGCCGGCACTTAACATAATCAATGAAGAGCTCCACCAAGAAAGAATGAAAAATGGGGGCTTGATCTAGCCATTTAAAGGATATTTCCCCATACTCAGGCACATGACTTTTATGAGACTCAAGCACGGCTTAGAAACTCGCCTTTTCGGTCTGAAGACAGGTCATTAAGCGAAATCATTACATCGCTTTCCTTTCTCCGTCTCTCTCTCTCCATTTTTCTTTGGCACCCTCCCGGCTTTTCCTTGGCTTCTGATTTCATCCCTCTTTTAGATTCTCTGTGCCTTCAGTAATTTATGTGCAAGATATTTTCCCAACCTCCAAATGTTTTTCCATTTGGCAAACCCTGTCCCGAAGCCTCCGCACAATGTAACCGTAGAGTTCATTTAGTCTAGAAAACATAAGCTTGGTTAATGGAAACGCCTAAGCAGCCAACGTCAGTGACCTGTGGCCCTGGGCCGGTGCAGACGGATCCTCTGGGCCACCCCTGGGGATGCAGCGGGGTGGGTGTCAGGGAGGAGTGTCTTTTCCAGGTTGCCACAGATGCTTGGCTTCCACCCTCCTTGTCTCCAAAAAGGAAAGAATTCCTTCCAAGCCCCTTTCTCATATAGTTTTTGGAAGCTACAGGGCACCATATGGAGAATCATTTCATGATTCTCCTGATGGCTTTTATGTGAGCAGCTATAAATTGGATGCTTTCCTTCAGGTGACATCCCTGCGGTACCTGCTTTGGATCATGAGGAGCGGTCACCGGATATGTTGGTCCTGCACTATTCTGGGCAGGACAGAAGATGCAGACCCCTCCTGTAGGGGCCGCTGTTACTTCGGGAAATGGAAGCTGGGGAAGGAGGATGGGGTGGGAGGTGTCAGGAAAGCCTGTCCAAGGGTCGCTAGGGTGATTTACCCCAGTCACTTTTCCATTCCCAAATCACGGATTTAGGACTAAGGCAGAAGTTGAGCCTGGTGCTTCTTCCCAAACGCCACGGTCACTGGCCTCTCCCCCAGGGCTCTTCATAAGCCTGGCTGGGCAGGGCCACCCAGAGATAGGTACGAGGTTAACAGGCTCAGTTTATGTCCAGTCACTCACAGGGCACAACTAGGCAGCAATCGGCTTTGGAAGTACGAGCTCTATTCATTGAGTAACTGGCACTTTTTCTTTCTAAAGGGTCGCAATGATACAAATTTTCTACATTTTACTTCATTAAAAGGTGGCATGCAAAGTGTCCTCCCAACTCTTGACTCAATAATCCTTGACTTCATAAGGAAATCAAAGGCAAAGAGTCATTCTAATAAGGATAAAGCTTTAGATACGTTTTTTGTAGGGGGTCTATTTTGCTTGACAGCATTACCTTAACTCACTGAAGTCCTTTGGTCTTATATGCGGGAGCCAGGAGGGCAGAGGTTGGTTAGTGTATTCTACTGGACCACCAATGAATGAGGAATCAAACCCTTCAACTGTTTCCCAAGCATCTCTGTAAAAAAAAAAAAATCATAAAAATCAAAGTACTAAAGATTGACTGGCTCTGGGAACTCATTCACTCAGATGTATTTTTAGGCTTTTGTTTATCTTTCTTGATTGATAAAGTAATTATCAAAATGCGTTAGA
The DNA here is from genome assembly GCF_000956105.1 of Propithecus coquereli. NCBI lineage: Eukaryota > Metazoa > Chordata > Mammalia > Primates > Indriidae > Propithecus > Propithecus coquereli. Next base: position 3,731,958 of record NW_012149174.1, read on the forward strand.
AAATAATAGCCAACTGGTGAGAAAAGGAACAGTTGGAGGAAACACGCCATGGAGGAAAGGCATCCACAGATTCTACCTCCGGCTTTCCAACAAAACTCATGAAAATTCATCTTCCCTTTTCCTTTCCCTTCTTGGGGGGCTGATGAAGGCTCTGGCTTGATGAAGGCTCCTGATCACACGGAGTCTCATGAACTCCCCCAGAAATGCTGTCTGGTCCTCCTCCCCTCCACTCATCTTTTCTCCAGCCCTCTCAGCTCTGAAGTCTGTCCCAGGCCAACCAGAACCCCAGCAGATGTTTGTGTTTTACGAGCCAAATGGGAGCCCGAAGGATTGACCAAACACCAGCCCCAGCGAGAGGGGAACCAGGCCATCTGACATCAGAAACACAGAGTGGCGGCCAGTCCAGCAGGGCCGGGGCTTCCAGGGAGCAGAAGGAGGGCCGGATAATGAGCTGGCACAGCCCCCGGGCTGGCCCACTGCTCTGTCCTTCTGAAAAGCACACAGCAGCCTTTAATGGAGGCTCAGGGAGGTTGGGCGAGACCCTGCCTGAGTCCACCTCCCTGAATGGCAGTCCTGGCTCACGATGGCCTCCCCATGCCAGAGCAGCATGTGGTGCCCTGACTGTGGCTCCTGGCACAGGAACGAGCAGGAGGTTGAGGACGGCGGCCATAGAACCAGCTTGGAAGTGCCATGCTGTCTCAGTAGCCGTCCCTGCCTCCACACCACTGCGGGGCCAGGGCAGGAGGGTGGACAGAGTGTGGGTGTGCAGATGGAAGAGCACAGTCTCCCTCTCAGCGTCCCCATTTACTGTCATGTGCCGTTGGCTGTGTTGGTCTTTAATGTCTCCGAGGCGTGGTTTCTCCATCAGTGTAGCATCTATTCTTGGGGCTACTTCCAGGACTAAATGGCAGTAGTCCTGGCGCTGGGCCTGTTGGCTCTTGAATCTGTCCCTCAACTCCCCCAGCTCTGCTCCCTGTGCATGGCAGGGACCTCGCCCTGGCTGAGTTCAGCCGATAGGAGACTGGGGGAAAGGGGTTTCTTTCCCGCTCTTTCTGCCTCGGCACCTTCTCCAGCAGCAGCTTCTACTCCTCTCTAGTCCCCTGTGGAAAGCCCTTAGGATCTGTGGCTCCCATAAAAGCCTCTTCCCTTTGTCCCTTCAGCCTTAGAGTCATCTCACTGTCCCCTGTCCAGCTTCCCAGCTCTCCATCACCTGTTGCATTCCCTTGGCTGTAAATGCATGAGGCGTTCTGTTTTCCGGTTGGACCTTGGCTAACAGAGTGTGTGAGCACGTAAATGTGTTGCACAGCTAGATGGAAACAGACCCCGTGATGCCCCCATTCCACAGAGGGGAAGGGGTCAGGGATGCTCACCTGGTTCTTCTTACCCTAAGCCTCAGATCCTAGACTCGAACCATAAGGGCAGGATTCTCCCAGGCCAGTTGTCTACGTGAAACAATTTTCAGGGGAGTTCTTCAGCTTGAGATTTTATAAAGATAGGAAAATGGGATAAGGGCTATATATGTTTTTATCACATATGAGTTTAAGTATATATACCATCACAGAAAATACCCCATGGACATCTGGTATACCTTCCTCTTCCTCTTTGCTAAGGCACCTGAGGGCCATGTGGTCTGGTGTGTCTGGTTCCAGGTTCTGCAGACATTTCTCTGTGTCTCCTGCTAGTCCCATGTCACATCAGATGGCATTTTCTTGTTTCCCTGCCTTATCCTGTGTTTCAGTGGACGTTTATCGAGAGTTGTCCCATCCCTGGACTACTAAGGAAGGTTGTCTCCCTCAAGCTGCCAGCTCTCTCTGTTGCCTGAGTTTTGTGTACCGTTGGTGCTGCTTCTCTCTGTCTGTGTTCTGTCTTCTGGTTCTGCGCTCTGGGCGTGGGGACGTTGTATTCCACTCCTTTTGGCAAGAAGAGTAACTTCCCTATTGAGGTCAGAATTGAAAATGGATTTCCCCATTGGGCAGAGAAATGGAGGCCTACACTTCCTGTGCAGTGTAATTAATCCCTGCCCCTCCCCTGTCTGCAGGCACAGGCCTTCCCTGCTTAACCATTTCCTGCCCAACACTGGGAAGGCTACAAAGGAAGTGTGTGAGCTTTAAAGTGCTTCCTATGTGGTAGTTATGATCTTGCGAAGGCCATCGGAGGTCATCGGGCTGCCTGTGCTGACCCTGCTACTGCCTTGCGGGAGAACTCAGTGCTTGGGATGCTCCAGGGAGCAGCAAAGCCTGAGTCCAGAGGAAAAGGGCAGGGGCTGAGGAAGCTAGGACAGCAGGGCCCTCGCTTATGGGGCGTAGTTAGTTCATCTTTCTCACTTGCTTCCCATCCCCACAGTCACGTCATCTCAAACTGACAGGGCTTGAAAGACACTCTTCATGGGTAAGGCTCTCTATTTGGCTGCATGATTTTCATGTAATTCCTATTGAAAGTGTAGTAACCAAACACCATGACCTCACAGATGACATTGTGCACTGAAGTGTAGATTTGGAAACCCTTAGGGTGGTTCATTTGTGCTATCAAATCCTCCTGGTTTGCATTCCTGCAACTTTGGAATTGTCCCTTTCTCCCATATGCATAAGTCATGGCACTGAGAGCTGAAAAGGGCATGTTTGTTCCTGTTGTTCAATACCCTCATTTTTGCACATGAGGGAACTGAGGAATGCAGAAAGGCTGAGTGACTTGTCCAGTGGCAGATAGCTCATGAGCGCAGGGTCAAGGCGAGGACCTGGGTCTTCATGGACTCTCAATCTAGTGGTACTTTCAGCAGCCGGGGCAATTAAAACCAACTAAAGCTTTCGCTGCCTTGATGGGTGTGGGTTCTCAGACGCAAACCTCAGAGAAGATTACTTGTGTGCTGGTACATATTTAACTATGGGCTCTCCAGGAAAAAAAAATGTGTGATTATACATATATACATAAATTTATTATAAACTTTGCTGTTATGAAGGATGGGTAGCACACAATTTACAAATAATAATAAAATATACAACATTCTTTGTTATAAATTCCATGAAACCAATTGATTTTCACAGAATGCTTTTGTTGATTTTTGCTGAATTCTTGTACCTGTACCTGGTTGCAACTGCTGAGTGAATATAGTTCTGACATAAATGTTGAACGATATTTTCTTGTATGTTAATGTGTTAGACAAAAGCAAGACCACAAAGACATAGGTTGGAACGTCGCTCATTCATCAATGACATGAGTGACTTCTTTTCTAACTCAGATAATGATTTACAAATAGTGGGAGAGTATTTCCTCAAATTTTTGCATTATTCACAATGTAACAGCCACAGATATGACAAATATTTTAAGTTTAGTCCTCATTATTACATTTTCCATCACTTTCTTAAAGTCTAAACAAGCAACAAAACAATAAATCAAGACCTGATTCCTAGCATTTACCAATTTACATCCACGGTGTAAATATTCTCACCATGACAGATTTCAAGCTAACCATGTGCTGTCACTGAACCCAGAGTTAGTAAGCCCTGTGTGGCAGCACGTCATTGTGTAAGATTCCTGCTATTCAGATATAATAGGTGTAAATAGCCTCAAGAGCATAGATAATAATGTAACGTAGTAAAATAGTTGAAAAGTGGTATGTCTTTGGCATTTATTACCTTTGTTTATAATTAACTTATTTAATTTTCAGTGCATATAATTTAATTTTTAATCATGTTTATATTTAACAACTTCTCATGAAATTCCTGAAAATTTAGAATCAGCTCTTGTGAGCTGATGGGAGCAGCCTCCAGCACATCACTAGCAGAAGATGGGTGGGATGGTAACCACCCTTGCCTCTTCTCAGTACATACCCAAGGCCATGGACCGAGGAGACCAGAAAGATGGCTCTTTGGGTAAGAAGGCATGAGCCAAACTCACGCTGAGGGGTGGAGGGTAAATTTAGGAACAGGGATGAGATCCCAAGTAGCAGATGACTAAAGGTGTTTTGGGGGTACATTTTCCAAATGCTACAGAAAATAAACAGTTTTAAATATTAGATAGTCAAGAAAATTAAAAGGAAAAGGGGAGAAGGGAAAAGAGAAATAAGAAGGGAAAGATTAACTATTAATTTTGAAATGTCCTTCATTAAGAAAGTGATTTGCCGACACAAAGCTCTAGGCTTGCCTGTGTGGAAGCTCCCTGACTCGTGGCTTCCACGCTGCGGAGGACATGGTGCAGGCGCCCCTTGGGCAGTCCCTGTTTGAGGACCTGACCTCTTACTTCTTTGGAAGGAAAGGATGAGATTACTAGAGCTTTGGATCCATTTTTGGATCAAATGAAAGCCACAGGCTAATCCTTAATGTGTCCCTCTCCTCTTACAGATGCTGGCCTCGCTGTAGGGGTGAGGCTGCAGATGTCTCGCAGGCCCAGTCCCAGGGCGGAAGGCAGAAAGTCGCATGCTGCTCCCTGAGGTCTGCAGTGCCCCTCCCACCCATCTTCCCTCAGCAACACTCTATGCCCCTGGGGAGCCCATCTTTCCACACTCAACCGCAGCCTCACCTCCTCTGGGAAGCTGTCTTAGTCTCTTGTCTGTTGTTATAACTGAATACCTGAGACTAGGTAATTTATAAAGAAAATAAATGTACTTCTTATAGTTCTGGAGGCTGGAAAGTCCAAGATCTAGGGGCCACATCTGGTGAGAGCCTTCTTGCTGGTGGGGACTCTCTGCAGAGGCCTGAGGTGGCACGGGGCATTACATGGCAAGGGGGCTCAGGAGAGAGCCAAGGTGGCTTTTACGACAGACCTACTCCTGTGATAATTAACCCACTCCTGTGATAACCCATTAATCCGTTAACTCATCAGCCTATTGTGAGGGCAGAACCCTTGAGACCCCATCACCTCTTAAAGGCCCCACCTCCCAATACTGTTACACTGGGAAATAAGTTTCAGCATGAGCTTGGGAGGGAGCAAACATTTGAACCACAGCAGATGGGATGATACCCCCAATAAGAGTTAGCCGCTCTCTTCTCCTTCCTCTGGCAGCATTTGTAGTAATTTGCTATGTCTTTTTGTTCACTTGTCTATGTTCTCAACAGGACTACGGGCTCTTCAAGGGAAAAGATCTTCTCTTGTCAGTGCCTGGTGCATAATAATAGAGTTCAGTAGATCTTAGACCCTACGTCACTTTGTGTAGTGATTCTCAAACATGTGTGCATAAGAATTACTTGAAGAGTGGGTTAAAATGCAGATCTCCAGATCTTAGACTAGTGATCGTGTAACCCACATCTTTGAATAAGAGTACGTGACGCTGATGCACATATGTTCACAACCCGTACTTTAAGAATACGAATTTGTTCAAACCTTTCATTTTATAGGTGGGGAAACAGAGGGCTAGAGATTAAGTGACCTGCTTCGGGACCCTTGGCTACTTAATGCAAGAGGAGTCATGGTGCTTTCAGACAGAACCATCTTCAATTTTTATCACTCTAATTAAGCTAATCACAGACACACTGATGATCACCGCTGGGAATATTAAAAATGTCTTGAACTGAAATCATTGAACACGACATTTTAAAATAGTAACAAGACTCTCCACAGTTACAGCTTCTACTAAAGGGGTGTGCATGCAGACATCGCGCCCCCTTCTTATTCCTGCCACCAGTGTCTCCTCCTTAGAATTCAAGAGTTTTCTGACAACAGAGCAAGTCCCCGGTGACTTCTGCCTCTAAAGTGTCATTTGTCTCAATGGCTGTCTCAGGAGGCTGTTTGCCACTAGCTGTTTCCAGCAGGGTGTCCTCTGACCCCTTTCTGATGTTCACACTTGATGGTGGCGGATGTAGGGCCCCACAGTAGGCCCAGTGTTCAGGTGTCTGGTTCATGCCTATTTCTATGAGCAAATCCGGATTTCATCTGTCAGCTGTTTGGCGGGCACTGTGTGCTGGCTCCTGCCTCGGGCAGCAGGTGCCACCTAGCGGGCCCTGTGACTGCCACCCTGGCTTGGCAGGAGCTAGGCAGCCCCAGCCCTGATGAAACTCAGCAGACACCCACTGAGGGTTACACCAGCCCCCAGGCAGCCCTGAAACTGGGGGTTCGGAAGAGCAGCTCATCACGGGAGCCCGGGAAGGACAGAAGAAGGAGATCTGGCTGGGACCTAGCACTCTGCCACCTTGCTTGATGGAATTCTGATAGAAGTGGGCAGGAACTCTGCTTCTCGGCCACAAGGTGTCAGCAGTGGGCTGGCCAGGTGATGGCTCTGTGTGTGCGCAGGCCCTAGGAGGAATGCCCCAGCAGGCAGAGGTGTCACTGGTTGCTCTTTGAGATTCCCAGTTTGGAGAGATTGCTTTTCTTGTTAGTGGGGGCATGATGGTTAAGTTACCAAAAGGCCGTCCCTCGGCCTTGCCTGTGGACCGGCCACATGCCTCTCTGTGCCTTCAGGCGAGTGTAACTGCCACTGACAGGCATCTTGACCACACCTGAACTGCAACTTGGAGAGGCTGATGCAGACAGACTTTTGAGGATAATGCCAATGATGTAGGAGGTGTGTGAAACAGAATGGCTCAGGACACTAATTTTTTAAAAATCTGGATGAGTTCTGGCTCCTCTGCTTACTAGCTGTGAATCTTAAGTCTGGGTTTGCGTCCTCATCTGTAAAAGGACATAGTCCCCATTTCTCAAGTGGCACTAGTCACAGGGTTGTTAAGTGGGTCAAACAAGATCAAATGATTTGCAAACTGTGGGTACTATGTACGCGTGGGTGCAGTGGTCGGGGCTCATCTTCTGGCCTGAGCTGTGTCACAGAGCTTTCTTCAGACCAGAGGGACAGACACCGCAGCAGGAACAAGTGGCTGACTCTTCTCTGAACAGGTCATGTGGAGTCTCCAGTGTGAGCTGCCAGCCATAAACTTCTGATCCAGCCTGATAGAGTCATCCTCCAACTAGATTCTTCCTGGATGCCTTTCCATGGCTTGTTTCCAAGGGGAAAGCTGGCAGTGCGTGCATGCTCTTCCTTCTCCACTGAGCCTGCTTTTCCATCCTGGAAGAAGATGAAATGCACATTGTAGAATGTAAGTTTTTCCTGCTGGACACTATCCCCAGTGGAGCGATGGAGAAAAATAGTAGATGAAGTCAGGGGATAACTGATGAGTAACATACTGATTTATAAACATTGATGGAATCAAATGAAGACTTTTTTCCACTGGTGGGGTTATTTATTATGTCCTGGCTGGCCAGATCCCAGAGTAGAAGAGGTTTTGGTTCCTGAGCAAGAGAAATAGCAGGAACCAATTTTCTCCATTGTTCAGCTGGTGTTGAAATCCAGTCCACTCGCCGGCCTGACTCAAGGCTGGCCTGCTCACCACCTTCGTGGTGAATGGGGACCGAGGCACAGGCCCCATCGCACCGGCATGATGACAAAGAAGTGAGGAGGCTGTTGCAACTGGTTGTTGCTCTGTGGAGCTTTTCCTGTGGCCTGTCCCTTGGTGGAAACGACCTACCCTGAAAATATCCTGTGAAAAACTCGGATGGGATTTTTGATTGTAATTTTACTAAGTTAGATACTAATCTACTAATCTATGGAAAAATGAGATCTTATGATATAGAGTTTTTCCATTTATGAACATGTTGTATCTTTCTATTTATTTGATTTTTCTTTCATATCTTTCAAAATAAATTTTAGGTTTCTGAATAAAGACCTTGGGCATCTTATGGTAGATGCATTCCTAGATAAATTATAGCTTTTTATTGCTATCGTAACGGAATCTTTAAGAATATCTACATTTTCTCATTGTTGGTATGTAGGCAAGTATTTGTGTATGTGTGTACTGAGAGAAAGCAACTGAAGCCTTATTAGTTGTAATAGTTTGTCTGTTATTTTGGATTTACTGTGTAAACAATGATATTAAATAATGCCTGTTCTAGTTTTCCCTTTTGAATGCTGTTACATTCTGTTTTTTTTTTGTTTTCTTACAGTGCTGACTAACACCTTGAGGTCATCCTCCTTCTTGTCCTGATTTTAAGGGAAATTTTTTTGCATACATGTTTTATTTTGAAATAATTTTAGATTGACAAAACAGTTGCAAAGGTAGTACAGAGAGTTCCCACATGGCCCTCACCCAGTTTCCCCCATTGTTAACATCTTACAGAACATGGTGCCCGTGTCCAAATTAAGAAACAAATATTGGTACGCCAATATTAACTAAACTCCAGGCTCTATTCGGATCGTACTTGTTCTTCCGCTACTGTCCTTTTTCTGTCCCTGCATCCCAACCAGGACATCGCATTCTGTCTAGTTGTCATGGCTCCTTAGTCTTCTCTGGTCTAGGGCAGTTTTTCATTCTTTCTTTGTTTTTCATGACCTTGACAGTTTTTGAGGAGTACTTACTATTTTGTAGAAAGTTCCTCAATTTGGGGTTTGCCTGATGTTTTTCTCAGGAATAGCATGGGGTTATGGTTTTGGGGGAATAATATCAGAGAAGAGCCCTCCTCATTATGTCATATCAGGGGGAACATACTGTCAATATGACCTATCACCGGTGAAGTTAAACTTGGTCACCTGACTAAGGCAACATTTGCCAGGATTTTCCATCATAGGCTTTCCTTCCCCACCCCCTCTCCATTCTCTACCCCAACCCACACTCAAGGGGTAGAGGGAAGGAATGGGAGGAGAAGGATTAAGTCCCACCTCCTAGAGGATGGAATGTTTACATATACTGTATTATCTGGAGTTCTTCTGTTCTGTAAGGAAGACTTGTCTTTTCTATTTATTTATGTGTTTGTTTATTCAATCATTTATATCAGTATGGGCTTTTTTATATACTTTGGGTTATATTACATTATTTATTTTGTTGCTCAAGTTGTTCCAACTTGGCCATTCGAATTCTTCCAGTTTGGCTCCTGCATCCCTTTGACATGCCCCCATCCTTTTGCTTTTTGCCATTTTCTTACTTTCTGATAATATGACATGCTCTAGGACCATCTTATATTTTCCCTGCCCTAGCCCTAGAATCAGACATTACTCTTAGGAATACTGGTTCCTTTTATTAGAGAATGAAATTTGGAAACCAAAATCTGGGTGAGGTGTGTGCTCATCACAACTGAGATGTCACTACTTTTAGTCCTCTCGGCAGATACCGCTAAGAGTATATGTGCATATACTAGTTCATGTATACACTCATATCTATAATTATGTCTGAATCTATCCATTTGCATCCTTATTAAGCTCAACATGAGTTCGTACTGATGTTTCTGATTGTAATCCAGCACCACATGGTTCATTCTTGACTCTTTTTTTACCTGCAAAATTCCTCTCTAACAAGAAGAATCTTAGCTTCCACGCCACCAACCATTTACTTATAAAGAGAGTCGTTTTAATGTTCCTTCATTAAATTTGATGCAGTTTTTTGTAGCTGTCCTTACCAGGTTAAGGATGTTTCCTTTCATTCCTAGTTTGTTAAAAAAAAAATTAATCTTGAGTTATTAAATGATACATTTTAAAGTCAATCATCTATTGAGATGATACTATGAAATGTTAAAATGATAATATGAAATGTTAAACTCTTTGTATCTCTGGGTCAAACCCAACTTGGTCACAGAACTTTTTTTTTATTGGATTGAAGTACATGGGATTGCTGTTATTTTGTAGGTCAAAAATGGTTGACTATTGGCAACTCAATACATTGCTGGGCTCTGTTTGCTAGTGATTTATTTAGGATTTTTGTGTATGTGAACATAAGTGAGAGTAGCTTATAGTTTTCCTATTGTTCACTGCTCTTCTGCCCCTGAAATCCAAGGGCTTGCTCTCAAGATCCAGGACATCTTTTAATGACTACTAGAGGTGGTTATAAGCATGAAGTTTATTGCCTTTAGAAAGAAAGGAGATGAATAAAAGAACAGAGAAACGAGGGAAGGGAGAAGGAGGAGGAGTAGAAGGAGTTGTTCCGGCTAATTGTAGATGAACCCCCCAAACTACCATATAGCTGCAATAACCTAGGTCATTTTTCTCCTGAGGCCCTCCCCACACCTCACGTGCAATCCACACACATGCTCAGAACGGGGCAGGGGGCAGGACGAACTTCACTGGAGATGCCTCCACACTGCTTGCTTAAGAGACTTGGGGTAGAATAGGAGTGCCATATCCTATGGGCACTGGGTGGACATTTATTTTTGCTTGCCCAACCTGCTTTCCCCCTGTCCTCAGATGGCAGCACACTTTGTCCTTAGGGAACTGCTCCTCCCTGCCTATGTCATAGATTCTGGTGAGGCTCCATCCCTGTGCCCTGCCCCATTCCCCACTACGTAAATGGGCATGTGGCCCAGCTGGCCTAGTGATTGGTCTGAATGGTGGACAGGAGACTCAAGTTGGTCCAATGAGAGTTCCTCCGAGAGATTAAATGTGCTGATGGTGTTAGAGAATCTCGCTCTCTTTCCCTTAGATTCTGAGCTGGAAGAAGGCAAGTCTGGAATTGCCTACTGCCAGTTTTCCTTTGCTCTGTCCTACCCATTGAAGGGAGTGGTTTGAAGAAAGATGGAATGAGGTCAACACAAAGAGAGAAGCTGAGATGCAAACTGAGCTGTGGTCCTGAGGCTATCCACTGAGACCCTGGATCCATCCTGTTCAATCCAATTGGATAAGCTATAAATAACGCCCCTGTTTTGCTTAAGCTACTTTGAGTTGGGTCTTCTGACAGATTTGTGGTGAAATCAGCTGAATGAGGTCAAGGCTGAGAATATTTGTGCTGCTTCTATGTTCTCAGTTTACAAATATCACCTACAGGTGGCACCACTGTGACAGATGGAAATGATGATTTAAACAAGCTGTTCTCATTCACTGGTGGGCAGAAAGTGGATGGGGCCCCTTGACAGAGACCCCATTAGTATAAAGAAATTCCAACGTCCTGTTCCATGGCAGTGATGAATGCACCAATTGATGGAAAGAGGAACTGTAAAATCAGCACACGGGTGAGATGTTTACACTTCAGTGTCCCTTTATTCCTTGCCTGTTGCACTTAGAAAAGGATGGTATCTTAAAGGGGGTTCTCCCTCAAAATAGACCATTGTAGCTGACAGTTATTTAACAAAGGAGTAGGATGGGGTTTCCACTTTTCAATGAGGGAGAGCCTTGTCTGCTACATAATGTCCCTGTCTCTCTAGCCACCATAAGTGCAGCCATGCTGGAGTACAGCTGGCTTTAATGTCCAGTTGCACATGCTATGTGCAGAAGAATAATGTGAGATAACAAAGGTCAAGGCAGATGTTCAGCAAACAATATGATAATTTCAATTTATATTTTCTTATGATGCAGAATGTGGCTTTAAAGACTGCACAAAGTTATCAGAAAAGTTGAGTGATTTATCTAAGGCCAAAGAACAAACTTTTAAAGGAATGTCTTATTTTTTTCTGATAATAAAAAAGTGCAAGCAATTCTTTTAAAAATGCAATAAAATTAAGAAAACAAAGATCACTTAAAATCTCATCACCCAGAGATAAGTAATATTTACATTTTGATGTTTATCTCCCAGACTTATTTCTATCAAAGAGCAAGCTTAGAAGCTGAATCCAGACCAGAATTGAGATCTTTTGTTACCTCTTAAGAATATTTGTTTTTGTTTATTATATCATTTCAAATATGTGATAATTACAGAAAATAATGTGATAAAAATCCATGGACCCAAGGCCCACATATTATAAAAGTTAGAACTTTTTATATTTACTTCAGATACCTTTTGAGCCTTTTGTTCTAATAAATATGCAGTATTTCAGATTGTTTGGCACACACCCCCTGCCCATACTCTTCCCTGATCCCTTTTTCTTTTCCTCGAGATAACCACTATCCTGAAGTTGGGAGTATCTTTCTGTATATGGTTCTCCAGTGAAACAGAACCAATAGGTTCATACACACACACACACACACACACACACACACACACACACACACACATGTGCATGCAGTGGGACAGAAAAAAAGGGGGAAATAATTTCTCTTTCCTCCCTCTTTTGTTCTATTCAGGCCCTCAATGGATCAGACTTCACCCACCCACATTGGAGAGGGACGTCTGCTTCACTGAGTCCACCAATTCGAATGCTAACCTCATCTGGGAACACTGGGGCACAGACACACCCAGAAATAATGTTTAATCTGGGAACCTCATGGCCCAGTCAAGTTGACATATAAAATTATCATTACACTCTTCCACATGTGTTTTTATATTTTTCCATGCATGTTTACGTACTTAAACAACATAAGGTATCATTTTTCTGTTTTTTAAAGATTTAAACAAATTATATTAATATATTTGTCTCCCAAAACTTTCTTTTTTGTACTCACCATTATATTTATGAATTTATTCACATTGATACATTTACATCATTAGTTACTGTATAATATTCCATTGAATGAATATATCGGAATTCATTTATCCATTCTCTTGTTGATAAACTTTTAGGTTGTTCTAATGTTTTGCTATTTCAAACAATGTTACCATGAACATATTTGTCCCCACCTGTGAACATCTGTGGGAATTTCTGGAGGTAGAATTTTGAGGTAGAAGTATAAGCACATTTTCAACTTTATTAAATATTACTACATTGCATTCTTAAATAGTAGTACACTCTGCAGTGAATTCAGGTTATGGCCACCAAAATCCACATATTCTTCTTGGTTTTTGGCTGGAGCAGCTCTAACCACCACCTGTGCTTTTCCTGCTGTTTTGGAGCCTGGTAGCAGCTGCTATCTACACTGTTGCTATGGGCCAGGGGCCTGCTTGCAGGCATAAAGTGACAATGCTTATGGTAGATTGTTTATAAAGGCAGCTTCAGTGATCCCTTCCATTGCTGTGTGTATGCCCCATTACAGCATGCCTGTCCTATGCCTCTCATCAAGGGGTCTGTTTCCCCTCTCCTTGAATCTGGGCTAGGCTTGTGACTTCTTTGACCAATAGAATGGGTAGAAATGACCTTGTGTGACTTCTGAGCCTCAGCCTCAAGACATCTTGTAGCCTCTTGTTCCCCTGTCTTAGAATGCAATGTTACCATATCAGGAAGCCTCCATGAGAGTGAATAGCCATGTGAAGAGAGATGGCCATGAAGGATGACCACAGGATGAGATGGTGCCATCATCAAGCACTAACTGTCCAACATGTGACTGTGGCCATCTTGGACCTTTCAGCCCCAAGTAAACCCCTAGATGACTGCAGCCATATGAGTAACCCTGGAAAGATCAACAGAAGAACCACATGACAGAGCCCAGCCCCAATTGCTTACCTGTAGTATTGTGAGCAAATAAAATGATTTGCTCACCGGGTTTGGGAAGTGATTTGTTCCACAGCAATAGGCAACTGATGCAATGACTCTCCTCACTTCCTGTGCCACAGATCTCTTGCCTCTCATCTTTTGCCATGGGGCTTTCCTTTTATTATTGAGATGGAAAGTGCTATGGGACCTACTTGGTACCCATACACATAATCCAGGAATGGCACTGGCAAACTATGACTATTGGAGATGGGAGTTAGAAGATAAATCTTTCTCCCTTCTTCCCATGGGAGCTATTTGAAGGTGGGTAGTGTCACATGGTCTCTCTGAAGAGATACTGCAAAACGGAATCAATTTCCCATCAAGCTATGGCCAGCTTGGTAATACACTTCTTTATATTTGCTCTCTCTCTTTCTCTAACTCTTTATCTCTTTTCTTCACTCCTAATTCCCTGGAATTTCATTTTCCAAAGAAGTCCTAGCATATACCATTTGCTCAGCCTTTGTTTTATAGGGAATGTGAGAAGAGATAGTTCCAAGAGTGGTCTCAGAAAGCAAATCTTCAGGATGGGATTTGGAGTTGAATCACCCACTAGTCTGAAGGCACAGGGCCCCCATTGCTGCTGGTAAGAGGACTGGTAACAAAACCTGATGTGCAGTGGCCTCACCAAGCCTTCCACCTGTGGTTAATTGTGATGAGGTACAGGTAGAGGTGAGGCATTGGGATACACCAGTAGTTTCTGAACTGCTGCACATTAAAATCGTGGGGGGTGGTGAGCTTTAAAAAAATCTCCATGCCTAGGTCTTTTTTTTTTTTTTTTTTTGAGACAGAGTCTCACTCTCTTGCCTGGGGCGAGTGCCGTGGCATCAGCTTAGCTCACAGCAACCTCAAACTCCTGGGCTCAAGCGATCCTCCTGTCTCAGCCTCCTAGGTAGCTGGGACTACAGGCGTGTGCCACCATGCCCGGCTAATTTTTTTTTTTCTATTTTTAGTTGTTTGGCCAATTTCTTTCTATTTTTAGTAGAGACAGGGTCTCGCTCTTGCTCAGGCTGGTCTCGAACTCTTGAGCTCAAACAATCCGC
>NW_012149174.1:3746289-3786605 GCF_000956105.1 Propithecus coquereli
GCGCCACCATGCCCGGCTAGTTTTTTCTACATATATTTTTAGCTGTCCAATTAATTTCTTTCCATTTTTTGGTAGAGACGGGGTCTCGCTCTTGCTCAGGCTGGTCTCGAACTCCTGAGCTCAGAACAATCTGCCCACCTCGGCCTCCCAGAGTGCTAGGATTACAGGTGTGAGCCACCGCGCCCGGCCCATGCCTAGGTCTTATCCCATGCCAATTAAATCAAAATGTCTATGGGTGAAAGTCAGGTGGTATTATATTTTTAAAGATCCCCAGGGGATTTCTTATATGCAGCAAGATTTGGGAACCACTGAAATATGCACTGAACATAGCTTTTGATTGGTAGAAAGTATAAGGACTGTGGTGGGTACTGGATGCTTTTGATAGCATTGGAATTCTTGATTTTAAAAAATATTCATGACAGCTTACCGCCAACTTAGGGCAGGCCAGGAAAGCCAGAGATCGTCTATGGCAGCCCTTAACTCTTACCTCCTGCATCCACAGGACAAACTGTGCTGAAAATCAGGCCCAGGATCTGATAATAATAGTATAATAGCAGAGCTGCAGAGAATACTGAATGTGCAGCCTTGGGTCTCTGATGTCAAATTCACAGCCCTAAAAGTGAAAGAGTAGGACCCTGAGACTGGGGATAGGAACATTAGGTTGGAAGGGCTTAAGAATCTTTAGCCACCCATAATTCTCCAGGCCAGCAGAAGCAGGACTCTTTTGTTCAACACAGGAAAACAGGTTCCCTTTTCTTGGAGACAATGTAATGACTTCTTCTGAAACCTCATAAGATGGTGCGTGTACTGTTCAAAATCTGTCTCCTCCTTCTCCCAATCCCTTGCTGCCTCCAGGCCAATAAGGGTCAGGTCTCAGCATAGAGACCTGTGGTCCCTGTTTCAGGAGGGAAACACTGCATGCCAAGGCAATGCAGGACCTGGCTAATCTGTTGGCAGAAACAACAGAAGCACATATGAAAGTGGATTTTGAAAGGGTGTCTGAGGAAGGTGGACTATAAGGTTGGATATGGAAGACTTCATCGACATGAACCCCACACTTGTGCCTCAGAATTCAATGTTCTAACAAGGATGTTGATCCTAATAGTTGGCTTGAAAGTTACAACGATACAATGATAGTCTATAGCAAAGGATTGGGCAAGTCACTGCTACCACACACAGTGTGTATGGGTATATCTACCTGCTGAGAAGGTGTTTTATCCACGGCTTCCTTCAGGTGGGCCAGCTGGCCAAAATAAAATCCCTGTCCATTTTTGTGCTTGCAGGTCTCAAGAGCTTTTTGGAGGCTTATTTTCTGAGTCCCTCAAAGAAGTAAAGGGGTCCACCTAGACTGAGGAATGGGCCTGTGAGAGTCAGTTCTTGCCTAGAACAAGGGCCTGATCACATTTTTGGCGCCAGAGGGGCTTTCTGTAAATCCAAGGTATGTGAACATGCTGGAGGCCTTTTGGGGACCCAGCATTGACATCATGTTGGAGAAAGAATGATGAAGGGACTTGTGAACATCTGACTGTCATTGGGATCTATGTAACTCCCTATGCTTGCTACCCCCCCACCTGTGATCACCAGGTGCAGAGCTGACCACTCCTCTGGTCATCAGTGAAGCCAATGGTCACTGATTCAGGAGGTGGTTTTCTCATTTAAATATAGTCTCCAGGTTTCTCCTTTGTCCTCCTGCCACCTGCCTTTTAGATAGCTCCATGTCCAGGAGCTCCTCTGCCAGAAGGCGAATAGAAATGTCCAATGGAGATGAGGCTCAAAGCAGGTGGCCACCTGCTCTCCGTAGGGCTGGTCAGGCAAAAAGTGAAGGTATTGGAGAAGATGTGGGATATATCCTTTGCGTAACTTTGAGTTTCTTCCTCTGAAGTTTAGGATTGTCTGTGCATTTATTATAATTTACGCCCCCTCCTTCCATGCCCATTCCTTCAGATAATAACCATAAGAGCACTATTATTAGCCAAAACTTAATGTTTTCAGCAGCAGAGATGACTAGATGCTCACCAATCCCGTTTTTTCTACCTGCATACCAAGGAAGACAATTACATTTTCTAGTTTCCCTTGTTATTAGATTGGGTTCAGGTCAATGCAGTAGCGTGATATATGCAACTTCCAGGCCTGACACAATCCCCCCAAGCAATCCTTCTTGCTTCTCTTTTCCTTCTATGGCAACTGCAGAGGACACATGTTGAGGATAGTGACATTATAAGATGGAAAGAGGCTGGATCCCTTGGTCTCTTCTTCAAGGACAATCCTCTGACTGCAATGGGCTATGATATAAATAAGACAGAAGTCCATGTTAAGGCCCTGATATTTGGGGCTGTTTGTTACAGTAGCTTGCTTTACTTATCCTGACTAACACAGGTAGTTACTCTATGCAAGACATTAGACATGCACGATTTCATTAAATGTCTAGAACAATCCTATGAGACAGGTCTACCACTAGAGCCCCCATTTTACAGATGAGGATGTAAAGATGTGGAGTGACTTGTCCCCAGACTCACAGCTGGGAAATGACAGGATCAGGAATCAGATTCTCTTAGTCTGGCTCCCAAATCCCTATTCATGGTCTTCCTGCTGTGTTTATAACTGGGAGCTGATTACTGCAGGATCCTGGGGATGAGGCAGAACACAGCAAGTGGATCATAAAAGAAAACTTATAAGAGTCACTAAAATATCATCTTTGTCGTAGTGACTCCAATTTCTTAGGGCTAGGCTCAAATCTAAGCTGTGCATCCCATATACCTAACTTCAGGAGTAAGACACAGTCTCATGGAAAGACTTTTGTCTTCCTTTTCTCCCTTTGTCCTATCTAGCCCCACACACAGTAGGCCCTGGCCTCCTCTGCATCCTCTCAGGTGGGTGAATCTGGGCAGGAGAGTAACTGGGTGACTAAGGGAGGAACAATTCAGAAGGGGAAACTGGCCTGAATCTCGATACAAACAGGGAAGCCCTGCCTAGCTCTTTCCTGGTGACTTTTCCCATCCTTCCTGGGAACTTCTTTAGTCTCTAATCACAGGGTAGAAAAAGTGCTACTAGTCCCACTGGCCCAGTCCCCTGGAACTGGTGAGTGCTCTGTGATACTGGGAGATGGGGAGAAGAGGAAATAGCCAGGGGTTTATGTCTACTATTCATATCTTCTTTCATTTTCACTATAAAACCACTACTGATTATCAGGTTCATATTTCAGGTAAACAAGATGAGGCTTAGAGAGGTTTTCACTTGCTCAAAGTCCTGGGCTTGGAAGAGGGGAGGGTAGAGTATGAACACTGATCTCCCTGGCTGCAAAGTTCCTTCTTTCAGGCTGCTCTTAGTAGGACCCATTTTCTGACAGATTTTTAGGGATAATTTGGAACCTCCTCACTCTTACAGATACATTTAATTTTCTGGAATACTAGTATTATCATTCACCATTATTTTTTTTACATTGGCTGCCCTTCATACTTATTAGTTGTTCAGAGACAAGTCACTTCTTTGTGGGATCTGAGTGTTGCCCTGCAAAGTCACTTTACCTCCCATGGACAACAGTGAAAAGCAAACTTTGCCAAGTGTGGGCTACTGACACAGAGTCCACCCACCTCAGGGTGTCTTAGGACTTTTGTAGAGCTGACTAATGAGAAACATTTCTTTGGGCTCTGCACAAAGGGTTTTCGTGGAACTTGGGTCTGCTTGAAGGTCCTTCCTGTTGCTGGGGTTGCAGTGGGAATGATAACATATTCATCCTGTGGCCCCTTCCCTGCCAGCTCCAAACAAGGACAGGAGGTTCTGGATAATTCTTCACTCACTTTGCCTGAGCTCTCTGTATAATAATACAAGTTTAGCCAGTGATGGTGATGATGATGACGAAGATGACAGAATAGTCTCCCAGACTTTTGGGTGCAATTCTTGAAGGAGTCAGGCCAGGTGTGCTTTCTGCCCCAGTGGCTCTCTGCTGCGATGCGGTGGAGGCACCTGTGGGCATCTGGCCTGGCTTGCAGCTGCAGCAGGACTGTTGCCTGAGATCCCTGGGGTCTGAGGGTGAACAGCCCTGGCCTGTCCTTTGAGGACCCAAACACAGTAGGGCTGGGGCTGGCCTTCCCATCATTGTCATCAGGGCTACACCGAGGGGAATCAGGTCCTCTCAAGACCAGACCGCCTGGCCTTCTGTCCTCATGGACAGTGGCCCCTGCTTGCCCAGTAACATGCTCTCACCTTCCCCTTCAGGTGCCCACAGAGCAGGGACGGGACATTGCGTCTGAAGCATCCAGTGCCCAGCCTGTCTCCAAGGGGGAACAGGCTTCATTGCCTCCTTTCCTTCTGCTTTCAGCCATAGTTAGACAACCGCTTTCCCAGGCCCTGAGTTTCCTAAGGCCTTGCCTGGGATTTTCCTCCTAGCTCGGATTGCACTCTCCTGGTCCAGTTACCTCCCCCCGCAGGGAGCTGGCTCGTGTCTAAAGCTGCCTTTCAGAGAGGACACCGCCCAGCTGCATAATCAAACATTAGAAGCCCAAATGAGAAATCACAGCTTGGAATTACATCCAGAGCGTTGACCAGCTTCTCAAGTCATAAATCATATTCCTTCTCAAAGAGCAGCGGGCCATGAGGACCTCCAGGCACCTCAACACGCACTGCATCAGTGGCAGTCACAGCGCGAATGGGTGCAAAGTGAGTCCACAGTCCATCAGGCCCAAACCCCCTGCCCCGGGGGAGGGATTCTGTGTCACAAAGAGTGGAGACTGGAACCCCACAGTCCTTCGTCACAGCCCCTTTTCGAAGCGTTGGCCTGCATCCTAGCGTCCTCACCTGCGAGAAGCAAAGGCTCATTGGGAATTTTCAGAGCTTTCACTGGATACCTCTTTAAAGTGTCTAATTTTAATGAAGAAATCTTTCATCCACCGTCCTGTTTCCAGGAGACAGGTTTGCAAGGAATTTTCACAAGTCACTAAGGCCTTTGGAAATGTGTTTTCTGGTGGAAAATGTAAGGCTGTAAGACATGCACAGAGATGTTCTCACTGGGGGTGGGAGGAGAGGAGGCAAGAGGAGAAAATAAAACACCAGGGAAAAAGCGCTTCCCGAGCCAAGTGGAGGAAGGATGCCGCGGCGATCGAGGGGCGCAGCGTTCGACTGGGAGTGCGTAAAGAACAGTGCAGCCAGAAGACACGGAGTCCCTCCTGGCGGAGATTACACGCAGTTCCAAGAAATGCTAGGGACTGGAACACGCATGAGGGGGGCGGGGAGAAAGGGCAGCAGGGAGAATGTCATCAACAACAGGGATGAGGTGGAGCCTCAGCACACACATACAGAAAACCATCCAGGAAAAAAAAAGCAACTCAAGTGCATCCCCTTTGGAGCTTTCTGAGCCAAAAAGAAAAATTGAAACCAACAACGACTGCTGAACTGGAAGACCGTGGAGATGGAATAACAGGTTAGCTGGGTCACATGTGGTGAGTGTGGGGGCGGGGGGCGTGCTCAGACATGGCCCTGCCCCTGTGGGGGTGATGCGGGGTAGAAGGTCTCCACTGCATCTGCTCCTGCTTCCCGGATGCCTTTCTCCCAGGCACCTCTTGTCCTGGCTCCCATCTCCAAGGAGCTCCCATAGCACTTCCTGTCAGCTGCATGACACGCCCTCTGTCACACTGCATGGGACATTGATGCCATCTTGGTAGGAAGTCAAGGCTGAGACCAATGAGTTCAGCACCACTTGGTCCTTCTCTGGGGTTCCTGGGCCCCATGGGGCAAGGGATGGGCGAATATGCATAAAGTCATACAGAGGAAGCTTGGCAGATGAGGCTGTGGGATTTAAACCCCAGCACGAGCCAAGGGGTGGGGTGGAGAGGGGTTTGAGGGTGCGCGGGGGTGGGGGCCACAATTCATAGGCCACTCTGTAATGAAATGGCAAGTGAGAGTGACAGGGGTTAATGGAGGCGGTTTTATTGAAACAGTGGCCCTCCTGAATCACAAATCACGGGTCAGGGCTGCTGGTGGTGACTTGACTTAGGCTTTTGCAAGCCTATGAATTAGCTCTCAGTGGACACGGCAGGGTGTCTCCTGCAGCTGGTGGTGATGAAAGTTACATTTTCCTACCCATTTGTGCCACACAGTCCAAACCAGCACCAAACTATGGAGCAGAAGAGGGGCAAGCTAACATGACTCTAAGTTTTGGATAAAAACATCTGCCTGAACTGCACACAAAAGGCATTTTCAGTGTGCTTTTGTTTACCCAGTTTCTGCTAAGGAGATACTACTTATAGATGGGAAATGTTAAGGGTGTTGCCTTCAGCCTGGAGAGAAAGTGTAATTTGCAGCTTTTGCTAAAAGTGATAACCTTATTAAGTAATGGGATTCGCTGATTAACTGCTGCTAACAAAACATTGTTGCCAAACCTGTTAGTCTGAAATCAGCCACAGAAATACTGTCAGATTCACTTCTCCATCCCTCCAATCCCAGGGGATTTTACAGAAATATTTCTCATTTAAATAGCCTTCATCTTCCAACATTTTTAATGGCTTCCACTAATAGGTGAACAATAAGTCAGCAGCCACTCCTAGATGGATATCGGATCAACCTTGGTGAAGAGTGCAAGGGGAAAAGCAATTCTAACTTAAAAAATGAGTTTTTTATGAAAGAGGTAATGGGAAAATGTGCAAGTTCATTGAGCACTAAAATGAATGGAAGTCCTCGGTCAGAGATCAGAAGGTAGGATCCCTCCATGCTCAGTGTGTGTGATGGCACTTTAACTTCCTAGAATGGAACAATGTCTCTTTCGCAGTGATTCACGCAGAGTGTGGGAAATTCTCTTTTCTGGTAACTCGCCCAAGAAAAGCAACTCCATCCTGGTCTGGGCTGACCCTGTCTCCAGTGACGTCTGACCATGGACACTATACAACACTACCTGGGCCCCCTCTAACCTGGATGTGCTCTGCACCTCGGAACAGCCGGCCCAGCCACCGCACTGGCTCAGGAGTGACTTACTCATTACAGGAGCCTGGGGTTCTCTATCCTGTCTCCCCGCAGGTCCTATTCCAGCCTGTGACCACGAAGGGGCAGCCTGGCACAGGGAAGGAGCCCCGAGCTCTAATGCAGGCCAAGGTGCTTCCCTTCACCACGGAGTTCCCAACTTCCCTTCTGGGCTTGACTGTGTTCAAGGGTTCGAGTGGCCAAATCTATGTTCAGATTTGACATAAAAAATGTAACATTTACATCAGGATTTCTTCTCCACTTGGACTTTTTATAGATAGAATACTACTATTTGTACAATGATAATGAGAAAAAAATAGTATTCATAATAAAGGCTGTGTTTTCATAGCTTACGCCTGACTGTGGGAGGAGAGCAGGCTCAGGGAAAGCGCCTACACCTGGGGAGAGAGCGCACCTGTAGGTGGGTTTGCTTTTGTTGGCTCAGGAACTTCACGGACCTACGGACCTACGAGAAAGGCCGCCCAGTTTGGACCTGTGCTGGGGGAGAGAGGAGAGATATGAGCTTGGAAATGCTTTTGCTCGAGGCAGGACTAGCAGCAAGGTTAATGTTTCAGTCTACTAAGTTTTAAGCAAACCAAGGGCAGATGGTGAGAGAAGGCTTTGGAGGCCCGCACCCCAACTCTCCCCAGGAGCTGTCCCAGGCCTTACTTGCTGGCCTTGTCAGCTGTAGAGGACACGGGCGTGGGAGGATCCCCCTCTCCCTCCTTCCCTTAATGGTTTTCACTGAGAACCATGTTGCCCTCATCACGGTTCATTGCTGAGCACAAGGGACAGGATGGTGGCCTCCAGGCAGGAAATTGGTTGTCCTGCAGATCAGGTTAGGCTGGATCAAAACCCAGAAACAATCATAACCCCCAAACTGGAGTCACAACCATGCAGCCTCAGGAGTGGACCACCAGGAATAGGGTTCCGGATTCCACAGACACCGTGTGAGGGGCTTTGACAGGCACTAGAATTTATTTTAATCCTCTTGACTACCGCAGGAGGGAGGCCCTCTTGTCCCTGATAACTGACCAGGAAGAAGACCCAGAGGAGAGACTGGCCCAAGATGACCCTGAGTGGACACTTCCCTGGGGGCTCTGATCAAATCTCACATTCCTTCCCTGCGCCAGGCTGCCCCTTCGTGGTCACAGGCTGGAATACGAAGGGCAGGGAAATAGGAGAGGGAAGCCGGGGGTCCTGTAATGAGTAAGTCACTCCAGAGCCAGTGTGGTGACTGGGCTGGCTGTCCCGAGGTGCAGTGCACAGCCAGGTGACAGGGGTCCCAGGCAGCAGTGGATCAGTCCATGCAGCCTCAGCTGTCCAAGGACCACCTTGGAAAGGCTTTTCCTTGCTCCCTACCTACGGGAACTAGTCCTAATTAAATAGTAATGAGCATAGAAGTTAATCATACACAAGTTCACATAATTCCATTCTTTATTAAAAATAACACAGAAATACTTTTCACAGCATGAACACAGAATACTACATTGTCTTGAATTCTAAAGATTTGGAAATCTTATTGAATCTCACCCAGGCCCACAATACACTGTACTAAAAGCAAATGCTTCATCAAAAATGAAAAAAAAAAAAAAGCCAAAACAAAAAATACCCCCAAGCTATTAAAACCATAAGGCCAGCAGTGGTTGTTTAATTAAATATCTGACTGTAGTGTACCTACTGGTCACTGTTTAAGAGAATACATTAAAAACAGAAAAACAGACCTCTAAATAATGAACAAATTCGCCCAAAAGAAAGTTACAAACAATAACAGCTAGGCTTTGAGAAATTAAAAGCATATTTTGATATGGTGTCTTATATATAATGGTCTATTTATTAAAACACTGTGTGTTATAAAAATGAGTACATCCAACTCACTTCTAAAGAACATGCTACACTTGGAGCCTGCTTATTACAAATGAGAGATTTGTAAATACATGCAGTAAGGATACATGTGTGTTCACACAGAGATAATGTATCTGTCTGAACAGTATGTGATGAAATTAAACTAGAGAACAAATAACTTTAATAAACTCTACATTTTGAGGCACCTGAGGAATAAAATTCATGTTGTTTCTAAATTATGGACACAGCATCTTTCCCCCCAATCTTCCGTACCTTAGTGTAATGCCTATTTGCATTTAACCTAGTTATCTTATGTTTGCATGCTTTGCAAACTGAATTACAGAACCAAATTGCCTATTACGATTTCCCATTATATAACACAATTACATAGGAACACTTTGAGGTGAGAGGATTGTCCCAATATTAGGCAACACTGATTGCATCATGCTTGCAAAGAGCAAAAATTAAGAAGAGGCTCTTTCCCCAGGTGACAGGGCTTACTGCTCTTTTTCTCCAATGTAAATGCCACTCACCATTACAATGAGCTCTATTCACTGATGTCTAGTTTGCAAAATTAGATCTATTGGTAGTTTTAAAAAAATAATAAAGCTAGGACTTTAAACTACACCATTCTCTAAGCTAAAAGCTTCGCTCCTCCGAGTACTTCTAAATAAAACATAGAATTGAAGTAGTGTTCCAGGATTCTATTATGTCCGTAAAAAGTGAAAGCACAATGAATTTTCAAGTAATTAGAATAGCTGAAGACTATATATATACCAGGTCCTTCTTGGACACATGCCTTGGCACAAGAAAATGATGCACAAACTTTCAGTGGATAAACTTTCTCTCAAATTCCCAAGCCCAATCATAGAAACACACACACACACACACACACACACACACACTCCCTCTCTCTCTCTCTCTTCAAAAATCTTTAGTTAGGAGGGAGGAAAGGCCATCTTGGTAGAGAAAAGGGAATGTAGTCAACCCTGTTTTTATCTTGCCAGGATAAGGAAATGACCTATTTGCACCCTTGGTGTCTGGCTGTTGCATGCAGTGCGTGATTAAAGAAAGACTTTACCAGGGAGAAGGTGCAGCTGTCACTCTCCCGGATGGGGTGAGATCAGGAAGCCTCCTGAGTGGGCATATGGGGTAGAGGAGTAGCATAAAGAGGTGGAAAGATGAGATTAACTAAGGCTGAGTTGAAAGAAAGAATCTGAAAATAAACTCGTCAACTTACAAAACAAAAGCCATAACATTTCAATCACCATCATTCCACCCCGCAAGCAAGCAGAGAATGAGGATTTCCACTTCCTCACGTGCCTTCATTGTTTAGCGGGAGCCTCGTCAGCTAACCGCGGCCTCGCACGGCTGGTAAAACACACCTTTTGGCCTTGTGCTTTGCGATGTTACAACAGCACTTAATTAACAAAAAGTTTTCACTGTTAATGAAAAGAAAAAAATAGCAGCAGAAGCCAGTTAGGATGAAATGATTTTATTCAATCCATTTATTTAGTTTTCTTGTATGTGAACAGAATAAAAAGCAAATTTATCCACTCATGTATTTAAAGTATAAAATCTTTATGTTAATAAAATTACTTCTAGGTATATACAGAGGAGAAACAATCAATAAACAATGTATATAAAATGGAAATATTTGCTACATAAAGTAACTGATAGTTCAAGTTTTCTTGAGGATAAAATGAGAGGAGCTCTTTTTTTTTTAATCCTTAAGTGATCAAAGGTATAGCTGGAAGACAATAGCAAATTAAATACTGTGGCTTAGAACACGATGGGTAATAAAGGAAATCAAAGTCCCCCTGACCCTCTCATACTTTGGCAGAAACACTTTCAGCTCCTGAGGGGGAAATAAGTTTGACTTCTTGAAAGACCTGGAGGGTGTGTGATTGTGCTGGATGAAGGCCAGGAACACAGCATTTCTTTTCCAGAGGTGAGTCACCTTTCTCCCGCCTCTAAACCACGTTTTATTTTGGGAATGTATCATCATCTCCCCCTACTCAGACACAAGCCACTTAATGTTGCACACATCTTGGTAGACTTGTAACCGTCTAAAAGCAAAACCTCACCCCAGAAACACTTCTGCTGCAGGTCACTGGCCCACCTCTTTGATGCTGGCTGGGCCCTCCTCACATCAACACGAGGCTGTGGCTCCCTCCACAAGGCGGCGTGTTCGGTGCTGAGCGGGCCTGGGCAATGCTCTGTGTTCTATGAAGAACTGTGACATTATTGGAATTGTTAGTGGACGTTGGGGTGACTCCCTGCAGATTGCAGGAGGCAGCATGGCGGGAGAAGCAGCACGAGCTTCTCAAGAGGTACGTGGAACTGGCTCCAGGTCATTGACCTTCAGGGCTGAAGGAGGAGCATTGTGCTTGATTCAGGCTCAAGAGGCCCATCAGCGGGACATCAGGGTGAATCACAGAAGGGAACACTCTGAAGGGAGAATGCTCTTGTTCCCAGGCTCAAGCACAAAGCTGAGAGGGCTGGACCTTGAGAAGCAGAAAGAGCAAGTGGAGATGGGGCAGGAAGCGTGACAGAGCCACAGGACGCTGTGGGCGGTGACAGCTAGACTGTGGAAGCCAGGCAGAGGTCAGAGCTGCTGGGCCAGGGGGCACAGAAGCTGCTTGTTAATTCTTTCTTTTTTTTCTCCATCTCCTCACCTTCCCAAAAGGCATTTGAGCTAGTGAAATGGAGGGCAGAAGAGTGGAAACAAAGAAACATGGAGGCAGGAAGAGAGAATAAAACGGGAAGTACAAGATGAGGGGAAAGGAGGGCAAAGTGTAGCTTACATGGCTTTGAGGAGGGGTTATGGCCCACGCGAGAGGGGGATTAGAAAACACCTGGATGAGTCAGAAATGAGAAGCAGAAGCTCGAAGTTATCCGGCAGAAGGGGAGGAACCAGTAGCCCATAACTGCTATGGCAGCAGGGCCCGCTGGCCTTTGCCAAAGGGGCTGGGCTGTGAATGCTTTTCAAGGTCATCTGAATGATCCCTCCTCTTCCAGATAAGGAGGTGGGGGTGTGAGGGGTAACTTGGAGAGCTTGTTTCTTTTGCACTGCACCTTGCTCTGACCCCGCATAGTGTTGTGGAACCCACAGGGATTGGGATGGAGAAGGTTCTACACCGGAGGTGAACTGTGCAGGTGTCCCCCACAGCATATTCCTCCCAACTCTAGGATTCTAGGGGTCTGGGTGTGAGGGTAGTCTCTGTATATTTGCAACATTTGCAAAATCTCACAGTATCCTTAGCTTCCCATGCCTAAAGATGCATCAATGAAATTACCTTAAAATGAACAGGTTGAACGTTATACATCCAAATGATGTTGCCCTTCAAGGTAATCTATACATTGCAGCTCCTTATACTGATACCTGCCTAACATGTAACATTTCCATCACCATCATTCCGCCTCACACGCTCAGAGAATAAGTTAACAAATGAATTACAGCTGCTATTGCTGTTTGAACCGAGTAAGGAAGCACACAAGAAAAGACAAGCTAATGTGCATGAAGACATGTCATTTTCAATCTCAAATTGACTACCCACGTTATTCCCTGGACATGACCCCAGTGGCTTTGGCTTTCTCCAAAAAGAAAAAAAAAAAATCCACCCCCAAGGGACAATGATGGACTTCCGATAACACTTTGTAAAAAATGTATCCTAGCTTTTAAAGATAACCCCAAAAGAGATGTACTAAAAATATTCTGAGCAATGACCTCATCCTTGGGACATGTGTCCAGGCTTTTGAGGTGATTTTTTCGAAGATAAAACACTCTTAAGTTTTTTTGGGAAAATAATTAGTCACATCATTCTACTCCCAAGGCTTGTATGTAACCGTCTGGGGGCGGAGGGGGAAGGGAACCCCCTGATATCTCCAAATCTACTGTCAAGGGAGGAGAGGGGTGAAGACTGGGAAAGGACGGGAAGGTTCCCTTCTTTCCAGCCCCGCGGGCTGCGCGTTCTCCATCCGCAGGCGCACGCAGGAGACAGGTGCTGCGAGGAGAGCAGGGTGCTGGGAGTGCAGAGTTCAGGGACCCTCCCAGAGAGCAGCTTGCCCTCCGGGCCCAGTTAACCAGCCACTGGAAGCCCTGGTCTTATTTCTGAGAGGCGTCAAGGATTGAGAAGGAAGAGGAAAAGATGGCTTAAAAGCGAAGCTGTGAATAATCAGTTCTTACTCCCTAACGCCGGCAGTAGAGCGCAAGGCCAGGCAAGACAGAAAGGTGGGCGTGAACAGCAGGCCCGCGACTGAGGGGCTGACCTAGTTGTTGGAGTGTTTGGAGAGCCAGGGGGAACCAAGGCCTCACGCTCTTCTGTCCCTTTGGCAGTTCTCCTTGCAGTAAAGACAAAACCTGGGCGTTAAAAAAGAAACTGGTGGCTTTTAGGGAAAATACAAGGACTGGTCAAGCACTCCGTCATCCCTTCAGCCAGCTAATGAGCACTAATGAGATGCCTTATACGTGGCAGGCACAGTGCCAGGGGCTGGGTCTTACCTGCTTTTCCCAAGTATCACGATTTAAGTATTTTCATAGAGAATCTGCTCCATAATCCAAAATTCTATCCAAGCAAGCTACGTAAACTACATGTTACGTGTACTTTTGGGTCTGATTTCTAAGTCACTGCTGGATAGTTCTTCTGAATGACAGAGAACACTCCAGAAAGCAAAATCTTCCTTTACAATCCTTTCTCAACCTCCCCCAATCCCCACTTTTTGTTGCATTAACTCACAAACTCACAAATACATGCTCACTCGTGCACATGTGCACACAAGCAGGAAAGCTAACTTGGACTTGGGTTCATACACTGTATAACTCTTTCACAAATTCACGACAGATTGTGTTTACTTTTCTATCATCAATCATAACTTGTTTTTGTCTAAACTAAAGCTTCCTTAGTTCATTATATCACAGATGAGTACGATTAAGATATAGGGCCTCCACATCTCAGAGTGTCTTTTTCACAGTTGTTAACGAGGCGTGAGACCTTCTAGATTTATTCATGCCAGTTTATATAACTCATATGCTTATGTGACCACAGCCAGATTTATAACTACACTGAAAAATCATCCCAGGCCACTCCAATTATTTGTGTGTGTGTGTGTGTGTGTGTGTGTGTATGTGTGTGTGAGAGAGAGAGAGAGACAGACGGACAGACAGACAGACCACAAAAATTTCACTAGTTTTTCAGGACAGGGCTGATGAATCAGATGGCCATGACCTGCCTGAGTCCCACATTTATATAAAGTGTCCACCCTGCTATCATAACACAGCAGAACCTATTTCTGGGATCTACTCACCAATGGCAATGTGTATTATAGGCGTGGTTACTGCATGGACAAGCTCTGTCAAAAAGAGAAAGATTTCAGTGTTGGCTTCATCTCAAACGTCTGTGTCTGATTCACAGACATCTGTGTCTCCCGGAGAAATAACTTTTTTACGACCAGAGCTGTCCAATGGAGAAATAAGCCACTTCCTAAGGGAGTAAACTCTCCATAATGGGAAGTGGTCAGGCACTGTGGGGAAGTGTTCCAGCCCTGGGTGGGGAGGTAGGGCCTTCCTGAGATTTGAGGATGCTACATTTATGATGGAGGTCGCCTTCGGTCACACAGGATTATTGTAAAATGACACCTAGTGAGGGTCTGTTATTTCATAGTGAGGTGTTTGGAGAAGCAAGGCTTTGGGTGTATTCCAAAGTCGGATCCAATGGAAGATGTTTATGTTGGCCTGTGCAAAAAGCATCTACACATGGAACCAGCTCTAGGTCTCAGGCCATGCGGTCGAGCTCCAGGGCGGAGCACAGTGGGAGCAAGTCCAAATGGTATATGTAGACCCTTTGAACAAAAAGATGCTGCTGTCCCCACACTCGCTGGCATCATTATTTAATCGCCTGCAGAGTCAGCTCCACGGCTCTTGGCTGTGTCTCTACTCTGCTAGTCCTCCCGTCCTCTCATCCTCTCAACATCAACTCGTGGTGCAGCACCCTCGACTGACCTGGGGAGGGTCATTCTGAAGGGACAGCTTCAGAGAGAGCTTCAGAGAGCTCTCCCTGCCATCTTTTCCTCTGGAGGAAATCACAACCAGTGCTGAGCGTGACAAGAACCTCCACACTCTTTATGTGGGATTTTAAGAGCACAGATCTGGGGCCCAGCTTGGGAAAGCAAAGTGAAGAAAAGCAAATCCTCCTCTAAAAATGGGCTTTTGCCCAGAACTGCTTCTAAGCGAAGGGAATTTCTTGCAACCTGGGAGAGTCGCAGTGAGCGTTCTTCTCAAGCACAGCGTTTTGGTGAAGTCTGTGTGCGATACTGCAACCACAAAGGAATTTACCGCAGGAAGTGTCCCAGATGTTGCTTGTTAGCATTAGAACAAATTACACAAAGTAAATTGTTAGCAGACATGTTTTCATAATAGTTAACTGGTGGTAATAAATAAGAGCGATTCTCTTTCAAGTAAATGCTAGATTTCCAGAAATCCAGCTTCCAATCGTCCGTGAGGGGATCATCTTGGATCAGGATAACCACTGCACCACTGCAGGAAACACCGCTCTTCTTGCAGCGGCAGGGTTGGAAGCACAGGTGCCGCAGGGCGGGGGTGGGGGTGGGGGTGGCGGGGCGCTGCACGGGGGCATTGCTGCTGCGCCGGACATCTCATAATGGAAATGGCAGTGTTTGTACCTCTGGATGTGGGACCGTGTGCTGGACTCACCTCTGGGGTTCTCAGCATGGTCCTCTCATGCCACAAGGGGTATGGGCACACGGCAAGGCAACAGGAGAGCCAGGCAGGTCTTGGAGTGTTTATGTCCAAAAAAACCCCAAATCGGACCCGTGGATAGATTTGCACCACTTTTCTTAACAAAATATTTCAGTTTTCAAAAAGTCATCTACTTCACAATCCCATGTCTTGTTATCTGAGTTAAAAAAAAAAAAAAATGAGTCAAACCCACTCCCCCTGTAGCCCCCTTGGGGAAGAGTGGAAAAGGTGCCCTGCCCAGCAAGGCTCAGACAGCGAGGCCTCCTTCCGCTTGTGCACACGGAAATGTGGCTGCTGCTTTCGAAAGAGCAGAATATTTCCATTTCTCAAGGCCTTCTCACAATGACTAAATCTGAGTCCCTGGGCACCTCTGGGCATTTCCAATTATCTTTGGAGATTTCACAAAATTTTCCTGACACCACCTCAAAAATAATTTTAAAAATAGTTTTAATTTAAAAAAATTAGAAATATTCCACACAGCACATACATACAAAAATAGGTTATTGCAGCATAAAAGGCTGTTAGGATAGCTGCTCTTTCATTGCTTCCCTAAGAAATGTATGGCTTTGTCCTCCCTCACTGGTTTCCTTTGTGGGCAAACCGGTCTGAGCCCAGTATTCCTTCCCAACAGATTGAATACAGTTGGTTCTCCTGAGTTCGTCACTCCTTTTTCCTGGTGAGAGGAAAAAAAAATAAAAATTGGCAGCCCTGCTGAAGGGAAATGATGGGAGCCTGGTATACTCTCTGGTAGGCGCTACACGAGGCCCCCAGGGCCACTGTTCCCACTGTCACCCGCAGCTGCGGGCCTGGCATGCCCAGTCAGCGCCCGAGGGGGCAAGCCCAGGAGCCCAGAGTAGTCCTGGTCACCCAGCTGCCTCCAGGGCACACCCTGCTGGCACGAGAGGGGACACCAGGTAGTAACAGCCAGTAGGAAGACGAGAGCAGGTTCCGCCTCCGTGTCACAAAGCTGGCAGACATTTTATACCAAGAAATGCAATAGCTAACACACTCCCAGCCACTTCTAAGGCTCTTCCAATGACAGTGTCAGGAAACACACACACACACACACACACACACACACACACACAGACAAACCCACATCTTTTACCTAAAGTCTTTGTGAAGGGAATAATGTGCTTCATAAAATAAAATATTTGAAAGGCCTTAGGCAATAGAATTGTCTCTTGATTTTTTTTTAAAATGTTTAACAGACAAGTGTAATTGGAAATGTTTGGAACATGAACACATGCACTAGTTTGGAATTATGCAAAACTATATTATTATTCACTACAACCTGAAGCAAAGCTACTGCAATGGAATGACAAGTACCATATCTGCACAAGTGTGAGGCCCCCAAGTAGGCTCTCGTTTGGACGAGAGTTACCCGCAGGACCTCACGCTTTAAGGTCCGTTTAAAGGAAACAGCCTAGTGTGTTCTACATTTGTGAAGCTATTTAGCCTTCTGGTTAGACAAGATTTTTGAGAGGGGTGAAAATTAATTATAATTGCAGTAATGCTACAATAATTTGGTCGGCTAATTGCATTTCAGTGCAAAAACAGGCAAGGAAGAATTTCCTCCCCAGGTTATTCTCTGATATGGCACCATTCATTTTAAGAGTAATGAGATTTTTAAAAAGTCAGATCTTAAATATCATGGCTGCAGCAATCTGTCCTGCTGAAAGTGTAATGCAAAATTAGACGGCACCTCTGCGCGAGCAGCTCCGCGTGAACGTGGATCCAGTTTTCTCCTGTACTTGGAATGGGAACATGTCTCTCCCCTGAATACTACTCGAGACATCTCTTTGCCATGGTCTGGGGCTGATTTTATTTGAGGGAGGGCACCAATGTCCATGACTTCTCAGTGAGGGAGGCACTGGTGAGGGTGGGTAGGAAGTTTTGAAAGCTTAGTATTGGAAGTCACTGAGCAGGGTCTCTGTCGATGGAAGAGGCACCACGGGCACAGGAGGACTGAGCAAGGACCCCCAGGGTTGTGGTGGGATTTTCTCCCTGGTTTCACACCGGCAGTTCTAAATACACAACCTGGCCATGGCTTTTTGAGGGAAATTATCGTCACTCTAGACCATCAGCGAGCACTTAGGATTAACAAACTTTTGAGGGATAATGTCTGTTGTTTTTAAAATCTTGAAGACTGTCCCACGGCCTGATTCAAGGTAGTTTTGTCGTGTGCTGAAACCAACAGACCTTCTGCAATCTGACAACTCGAGCTCAATTCAGTGGGCAGGTTTAGGACATTCTCCTCCTGCCCTGTCGGTCAGGCTGTCAGTCTAGCCGCCCTTCATGTGTCTGAGAAGGATTTTGCTATGATGTGCTTTCTCAAAGACTGCACGTCAAAGTGGGCCTAAGAGCATGGTGTGGAATATTTCTTATAGTCTTCATCTACACTCTAACTGATTGATAGGCGATCGATTTGCACATCTACCCAGGGTTGCCCACGAGGTTGCACAGGTCATGTTCTTCATGAGGGCAGTTGGTCAAGGGGTTGAGATCCCAGCCTGTTCCACTTGCCAGCTGAGACCCCTGCTCGGGCTGCAGCCTGGAGGAGGCTGTGCCTTTCCTGATTCACACGTGGGCCAAGGGAGGCCCCAAGTCAGCCTCGATCCTCACCCTCCCGGGGATCACAAAGTCTAACATTCATCTGCTCATTGCCAACACTGTAGGTGTTTTTTTAAGGACCAGGTTATGCCCACAGCAAAGGTGAATTCATCCTGAAGATATGTCTCCTGCTCAGTGAGAAAGAGGAGGAAAAGAGAGAGAAGGAGAGAAAGGAGAAGGATAAAAAGAATGGCGGAGAAGAGGTTTCCCTTCTGCCTAGTAAATTATGGATTCATTGTCCATCTATGGACACAGCTGCAAAGGGGCAGAAAATCAATTTTTTCTATTACTCCACGGTGAGGAAGGAAAACCTATTTGTAAATTGAATTAAACTCAATAATAGCATGTCTGTGTATTTGTTGAGGACTAGAAAAATTAGCCACAGATACAACTACATAATCCAGCAGTGTAACTAGAAATCAGCACTCTCCCATTTCAAAGCTTAGTTGAGACATTTTTTCTTTTTCTTTTTAAAAGAAACACCCGTGGCTAAATGTCACTAAGATTCTTCAGCATACCGACACATCAACACCTCAATAAGGACTCTAGAAGGGAAGGGACTCCAAAGCCCCGTCTGGGCAGAGTGTGTTTCCAAATTCTTGCCTTTGCTGCTTGCCTATCAGTCAGTCAGTCAGCAATGACTGGATGTGAACTAGAACCCTCTAGATGATGGTTTCTTCCCAAGTTGTAATCTGTGATGCTGACTGGGGAATAAATCCCTGTTTCTGTGTAGGCTAGATCTTGTCCACAGAAACCCTAACCCATCCGCTGAGCACCGTGTAATCGATCACTGCAGTCAGTGAGGGTCCTGAAGTTTCATTAGCAGTCTGCCCTCTAGTGGGGAAACACAGGACTTCGGATAACTAGGAATAGAAAAGATCTTTTTTTTTTTTTCATTCTCTTTCAGAGAGCAAAAGAATTCAAGTTTTCCAGATAGTGCAAGGTGAGGCAGTCATCCCCAGAGACAGCTTCCAGAGCTGAGTCAAGCAAGGCTCACACTGGTCGGTACCCAGGTCAAAGTTAGAGGCAGGTGGCGCTGCGGTGTGTGTCCCTGCAGACCCCGCAGGGACAAAGGTCCTTCTTATATCCCTTGAGCCCTCCGGGGCTCTCCTTGGCATTAGCATTCAGTCCCCCATTCTCTCATTATGCAAATAGGACCCACTCTAAGAGCAACCAACATATCAGGGATGTTATAAATAACAGGCTTTTCATAATTTTTTTTGGCAAATCATTAACAAGGATGAGTCTTTCGAAAAGGGCCATGTTGGATTTTTAAAAAGGCAAAGATGCACAAGTTTTATAAAAAGACCAAGTCTCTGTAGCTGTTAGTTTTAGGAGGAGAGTCTATTTTGTGACGTTGGCTGGATGTTGGTAAGGCAGAAGATAATCTTGATATCTGTTGTTTTAGATTTTGCTTCTATCTTTTGAAAAACTTCAGAACTTGCCTTGCTTCAGTTTGTCAATGTGGTAGCAGAGTTTCAGTGCAGGTCCCAGCTTCAGGCCCAGATACTTCATGATCATGTCACTCTTCAGCAACAAGAGCGCATAGCCATCAATCTCCTGGTGGAACAGGATCAGAAAAAAGAAAGCCCAGAAGATGGTCAGAGTCATCAAGTGGTGGCCAAGGTTACAGTGTGGTCAGGGGCTATGGTAAGGGCATATGGATTTATTTAGATAGCATATGCTCTCTCTTTTAAAATATTAAAGCAAGCAAATACTGTGTGCTCCTCTTCCTACCGTCTCCCTGGAGTCATTGGATACACTGGACCTTTAACATTCCTGCCCTCCCCCGATGGAAGGAATCAAACATAACCCCACCTATGTTCCCAACATCCCACATATGAGGTTTATCGCCTCATCCAATCTCAGCTAAAGGAACAAAAAGGGTCATCCCTCGGACTTTCCATTCCAGACTTTCATCCATCACCCTAATCTCTTATTTCTTTTCTTAGTGAGCCCTCCTACCTTTAGCTGATTACAAAACTGCTCATTACACTAGATGAAGGATTTCAGGTATGTTTTAGCCCTGTCAATAACACTAGGTGGAACACACTGAATAATCCACCTGCTTCATCTCAGAGTTTAGCACAAAGAGCTGCTAATGGAATGAGCCGATCCTCTGAGGTCCTGTGACTGCTCCTACTTGTCTCTGGAAGTGGTAACCCTCCAGCACAGACCTCGCAAGGCTGGGTTTCCTCGCTCACCTGTAGTGCTATCTTCAGGTCACTGGAGACAAAGGGTAGAAATTTGGGGTGCTCAGGTGGAGGGAAGAGACACAGTTATGGACTCAGGTAGCTGTGCAAGGGTCAGCAGCCCCTCTCAGTCACCTATCCAGCCAGCCAGTATGGACAGAGCACCTACCCTGCACCACTCGCTCTCCACGTCCTTGGCAACATGGCAGAGTGGGCAAAGCTCATCTGCAGGCCCCTCCTAGGAGCCCCATTTCCTACTGTTCTAGACTCCCACCTTGTGCTACCACCCTGGAAGAGAGCTAGACTCCCCCTGCCCAAATCTGCCTAAACATAACCCTCTCTGTGGT
Source organism: Propithecus coquereli (assembly GCF_000956105.1). Classification (NCBI taxonomy): domain Eukaryota; kingdom Metazoa; phylum Chordata; class Mammalia; order Primates; family Indriidae; genus Propithecus; species Propithecus coquereli. The sequence continues at coordinate 3,766,992 of NW_012149174.1, forward strand.
CCTTGGTCTCAAGGCCCCATCGTTAGGAAAGGTCAAACATATGTCTGATTAAGTGTGAGTGTTGAGTTAGATGAGAATCCTCCCAGGATCTGAGAGTATGATTTCTATGACAGAATCACCTAGTAAAATGGGAAAAAAGAAGGAAAAATATAATGCTAACTGGTAGGCAGAATAATGCTCCTTCCACTCCCCAGGATGTCTATTGCTGAATCTCGAGAATCTGTGAATCTGTTAGGTTACACGGCAGTGGGGAATGAGGCTGTTATTGGCTGACTTTAAAGAAGAGAGATTAGCTTGGATTATGGGGAGGGGGGCAAGGTAAACACGAGGGTCCCTAAAAGTGGAAGGGGAAATCAGCAGAGAGAACCAAGGAGGTGGCGGCTGGAGAAGGACTCGGCTTGACGTTATTGGCTTTAAAGATGGGGGGGGAGGTGAGCAAAGGAGTGACCGTGGACCTAGCAGCTGGAAGAGGAAGGCAAACGCAGGCGCCCTGGCAGCTCGGTAAAGGAATGCAGCCTTGTCGACACACACAGCACCTCCTAGCCCGCTGGGTGTGTGAGCGCACTTACCCTGACCTCCCCCACGAGCCTGTAAACAGCCCAGTGAGGCCCGTGGCAGACTCCTGACCTACAGAGCTGTAAGGTAAAAAGTTTGTATTGCATTAAGCCACTACGTTTGTGGTGATTTGTGATAGTAGCGATACAAAGCTAACATTGTAAGCTTGTCAGGTAAAGTATTAATTCTTACCTTTAAAAAAAATTTACCATCTTCATATATTTCAGAGTCTCCTAAATAATTAGAATAATATCTGCTAATAAGGCTATCTACGAGCCAGGCACCATGTTGAACATTTTATGTGCATTTTCTCATTTCATCCTCAAAGCAGTTTAGGAATAGGCACTGTTACAGTTTGCCTGGCATATTGTAGGTGCGCTATAAATGTTTGTTGAATGCACAGACAGACGGATGGATGGGCAGGAGAACAGGCACTCCTGATGAAGGCCAAAATGAGAGAACAGATGGGATAAATATCTCTTAAAAATAAAACTAAGTGGTCGTTTCACTCTGAGAAGCCCGTGGTTGCATCTGCCCCTGTCATCTCTGGCTCCCTTGCGTGGGGGTCACCCCTAGGGCTTGGTTCAGGTCCCCCAGAATGCTGCAGCCCCCAAACTTCACCTCCCTCCATGCCTGTCCTCCCAGTCCCTCCCGGCCAGGCCTCCACTTGCATACGTGCTTCCTGAAGAGCTCCACGTGGGGCCCCAGAGCCTGCGGGTCGGCGTCTTTCACGAACCACACCACGTCCTCCACGGTCCAGTTGTAGGGGTTCCTGCTCCGTGGCCGCCTGGCATCCTGCCCTTCCAGAGAAGGGTTTGAGGCTGGATGGAGCACAGAGAGGGAGCCATGAGCCAGGGGCACAAGCCCTTGCACCTCCCTGGTGCTGCCTGCCCCACCTGGCCTGGTCAGGGTTCCTCAGTGCCCTCCATCCAAGGAGGTGGCCCAAGTGACCCCTGCGACTGGGAAAGGCTGCTCTGTCAGCAGCCTGGAGCACGGAAAGCCACTCCTGGAGGCAGTGCCCACCCACCCATGCAGAAGCGCTCTGCTCTCCCAGGGAATGAAGCATTAGAAGGTGGATTTCCTTCAACAGGCTGAAACTCTGATCCGAGCTAGAGTTTTCAAGACCCCTCCTGTTCAGCTGTCCCTCAGTGAGCCCAGGGTCTCCTGCGACTGGGTACTTGGTGACCAGGGCAAGTGTGCTAAGTGAGTGTCCGAATGGGCCCCATGGTGCTGGGAGGCCAATGACTTTGGGTCCTTTCTGCCTCACTGGCTTCACACTGAGATGCTAGAGACACGGCAGAATTGAGGTGCATTTTGGTCCTCGTTCTTGGTCTCTGAAGAGTACAAATCTGCTACATCATCCTTGGAACCATCCCTTATCTGCACGTGCACCCCACTCACTGCCCCAGGTACACTCTGAGCGTTCCACAGCCGCCTGGGTGTGTGAGAGCATGTACATGTACCCTGACCTCCCCTCTGCACTGTGAACTCCTTGACCAAAGGGCCTGACCCTGTGCCTGGTCCACAGCTGGTTGCATGAGCGCCATTTCCCATGCAGCAGACGAAAAAGCTTGGGGCAGGTGAAGGAGGAAGACAGCAATGAGTTCTATGCCTGGCAAAACTTAGGGGTTGATTTTTTTGTGTGTATGTCCCAAATTATCTCACCTTCTTTCCCTAGAGCCAGCTTCTCCTCCTATCTCCCCCATTTCTGAAACCCACTTCTACCTTCTCCCGCTCCTTTGCTCCCCACATTTAATGATTCTGAAGCTCTTGCAAGGAGCCTCTCATGTTGGTCTTCATGTTGGGCCCTTGCTGCCCCAGTCCCAGAGCCTCTCACCCAGCCCCCACAGGGGTTTCCCAATGGGTCTTTCTGCACCATGCTCTTTTCTTTCTAGCACGCACAGCTGCCGCTGCCTCGTGCTCTCCTTGAGACTCGGGTCTGTCTGTGCCCATCTCCTGCTCACACTCCCCACGATCCCCCTTGCCTATGCACTGCATCCGCACTCTACCTCAAGGTCAAGGGCTCTCTTTGGTCTCAAAGTATCTTTCCTTCCTAGATGGAGGAGGAGGACTCTGGTGCCAGAGAGACCCAGGGACAGATCATGGAGCTGCCCCTGCTGGTGGTTTGACCAGCACCATCTCATCAAGTGTGAAGGGCTGACCAGCCTTGAGGACTGAGCTGTCAGGGGCGCCCTCCCTGCACCCCCTGTCTGCGTGCGCTGGTTACAGCCACATGTCTCCTTAGCTTCCCTTCTCTACCTTCAGCTGGTACTTCAGTCTCTCTCTAGAAGGCATTTACCCTCCTCCTTCCCACTGCCCTTGCACCAGCCATCAAAGCCCAGGTAACACCTGATGTCTTGCTGAACAACTTTGCTGTTCCTGCAGCCTGGATGTCACCTTCCTCCCCCTTTAATCTCGAATCTTTGTTCTTAAAGTGCTTCCCACTTGTAGTACAATTATTTATGTCCTCCTCTGTAACCCTGAGTTAGGTTCTAATTTCCTGAGTATTCGTCCCCATTCACTCCACAAACATTCACTGAGCACCCTCTCTGTACCAGGTCCTGGGTGAAGTGTTTGGTGAAAAATGCAAATGTGATCCTCTCATTACAGGGGTTATAACCATCGAGTCCTCCATGGTTCTGAGTAAACACATTGTCACATACCATGGGATGACCCTTTGGTCACTGACAGACCCCACATATGACCATGGTACCATAAGATTATTATGGAGCTGAAAAATTTCTATTGCCTTGTGATAAGGGCTACAATTGCCTACATAGCCAGTACAGTAACGTGCTATACAGGTTTGTAGCCTAGGAGCAACAGGCTAGCCCGTTTGGTCTAGGTGTGTAGTAGGTTATACCATCTAGGTTTGTGTAAATACACTCTATGTGTTCGTCCAACAAAATGCCCAACAACACGTTTTTCAGAACATATTGTAATCATTGAGTGAAGCATGACTGTATTTGTAAATATGACTTCGATAAATGTGAAATTAATCAATATACTTCGCAGAAACAGTCTAGGTAACGTACACAAAAGCCTTGTGTGGGTAATCCTTAATCCCATTTTAAAGCTAGAAAAACGTGGAGGCTCTGACCAATGAAGCAGCTTCCCTGCAGAATAATTCTAAGAAGGTGAGAAGTCTTCACTTTTGTTTCCCCTCTTCAATTGCAGGGTGTAGTGGCTTTCTGGTCTCCATTCCCTCCTGCTTTTAACGTGCTTGAGAAGTGCATGGTGCTCCATTAGCGCTGAGAGAAATACAGCATCACATTTCTGAGTCCGTCCTAAATACATAATGGTTCAGTTGAGAATTGGATTTACTTTGAGATTTTTCCCTGGCTTTTCCCTGTCGGACCTGGAGGGGTCCCATAAGGTGGTTTGGCACAGGCCATCTTGCTGGCAAACTGTTAATGCACCCTGGAGCCCTCTGAATGCTGATGCATGCTTTTTAAGGGTGATTTCACTCCATTTAAAGACATCTGCACTCAACATGGGGACGAGGAATCACAGAAATTGCATTTGCCTTTGGATCCCGCCCCATCAGAACGTCGGCGTTAATCAGAGTGATAATAGATGCTCTGATTACAAAGGCTGGAAGTCTCTAGTGCCAAGAATAATTTTAGAGTGATCGGAGCAGAGGTCAAATCTAATTTCCTGCATTTGACAGGAAGGGGAAAAAACCCAGACCAATTAACAGGATCAGTCAAGGGAGCCGAAGGTCCTCTGAGCAGGGTCCGGGAATACTCTCCCCTCGGCCACAGCTGCGGGCTGAGCACAGGGCCTGGCGTGTCTTTCAGGAGGAGGATCTCAGGTGACCTCTGCGGAGGGGAAGAGACAAGTGCACTGGCAGAGTGGGCTCTGTCCCTGGTACCTGGTGCTCGCTGGGGGCACTTTCAACTTTTCCAGGATGGAGCAGCCACAGCCAGAGTCTGGCTCGAGAGTGTTTCTGAGAGGCCTTTTCAGGAAGGGGCCTAAGTCACATCTTGGGAGATGCTCCTGAGCCAAAGCACATAAACTCCCTCTAGAAGGAAGAAAAATGGGACTTTCCAGCGGCAGGTTCGCAAAGCCTTTGCAGTGGTCTGTGCTCACAGAGACACAAACACACCGGCCACTCCCCCTCCAGCTGCAGCCAAGGTGTCGGGAAGACAGATGGGTCGGGCCTGATGCAGCCGGGGCAGGCGGATGTGACAGGTCAATGGTAAGACGTGATGGATGTGAAGAAATCTTGCTCCTAGGCAAACAGAGCCTGCTAAGCACTGGCCAGACACATTTCAGAGAAGGCGGCATTCTCCATCCAGCAAGGAGAACTTTGTGCTTGGTCACGTCACTCTCTGGGGGCTGCCGGGGACATGTGAAAAGTGAAACCCAGTTATGAATGGATGGATAATTACATGTAGTTGTTGTTTCTAAAGCTGAGCTCACATTTACCGGAAAGAGGGTAACTATGAGTCGGTGTTGAAAAGCAGTCCTGGATGTTTTCATGGCACGGTACTTGTATCACTGTCTGTGACTCTCTCTCTTACACATTCACAAGTGCATACATACATATGTAATTTGCTTCTGCTCATTCATAATTCAGGAGAAACTTTTGCTACCAATGGAGTCACGTGGAAGGCTGGAATGAGCAAGGAGCTGGGAGTCGGAGATCCCTACCACCCCCGGCCGTGGGACCTCTCTGCGCTCCTCCATGTAAAAGGAGGGCGTTCACGTGATCTCTCAAGCCCCTTCCTCCTGCGATGCTCGATAGTGGCTTTACACCGCAGGCTGCTGACACTGAGGGAGTTGCCTTCTTGCGCATCTGAAGGCCTCGTCAGTGTGTCCATGTGTAAAACACACCTGATGAGGAGCCGTAGCCGAGCCAGGCTTCTAGTCCCTTCCTGGCTCTGCTCATTCTCTACAGGCCTCGTTTTCTTCATCTATAAATTGTGAATGTCATTTGTTGTTCCTTAAGAGTATTTTAAGCATCAAGTGACTATGTGGCTCAGGGCTGGAGCCTGACAAAAGTGTCTCGAAAGGAAGGCTGTCATCTTCAGTGGGGACCTCTGTGTCCTCGGGCTGCCTGTGAGCTCCTGAGGCCCCTCAGTCTCTCTGACAGCTGGGGCTGGTTCGGGAGGGGATGGGAGAGCTGATGGGAAAGGGAGAGGGATGTCTTCTCAGCATCTCCAAGTGACCTGAATGATCCTTCCTAGAAACAAGGCCATGCAGCGTGTGTGAGGAGCCCAGGCTAGCCCATGATCTGGGCAAAATCAGGTGGTTTGAAACAGTGTTGTTTTTCGTTACTTCTGTGCTAGAGTTTTCAAGACACCATGAGGTGACAGAGACAACAGAGAAGAGAGCGTGGCCAATCCTTAGATTTCAATCAGGTTTCCTTTGAATTCTAGACCAGCTGGCCTGCCTGTGTGAGAAGAGAGGGTGCCTCTGGCGACAGGGAGAGACCCTGGGCTGGGAGTCAGCCTGGGCTGAGCTGGATTCCTCCTGGGCCACCAGCAGACACTGTGACCTCCTAGCATGCAATGTGACCTCTGCCGGGAAACCTCTGGCCTCCCCTCCTCCCGTGGCCCCTCCCTGGCCATCTCTAGGTGTCTGCACGGCCACTTCTCTGGAAAGCCTTTCCTGTCTCCTAGGAGCAGGCTCAGCAGCCCCCTGCACCCCGACTCAATCACAGCATCCACACTTTTCCTTTGCAGCAATAATTGTAATTAAAAGTGTGCAATAATTTGTCAGCATTTGTCTCTCCAGAATTGCACACTCTCCGAGAACAGGGACCAGCGACGCCTGTCTTGTCTGAAGCTCCATCCTCAGACCCGAGAGGCGCCCCTGGCATATTGTGCTCGTGAGTATCTGCTGCCTAGGACTGAGCAAAGCCTCTCTCAGTCGCTTCGTCTCCAAAACCCTTATCTTGTTGGACGGTGGCAAGGATTAAATGGCCTAATGTAGTAGAGCATTAAATGATCACAATTAATCATGAGGTGGTTGCTATTCTTCTAATTATTATTATTATGTCATTCCATAAATGACCAAGAGATCCATCGTCCTAAATCGCCTCACTCCCCTGTTCGGAAATGTCTGGTTTACGATTACTGCAGAGTGAAGCCCAGTCTGCTTGGCTGGATCCTGGATCTTCCAGCGTACTTGTCCTCAGTGTCCCTGCACAAACTCTTTTCTCTCCCCAGAATGAATCAGCTCCTGCCACACTCTTGCCCCTGCCACCTCCTCCCAAACAGTGTAGTCCTCATTCTTCTTTTTGTGGTTGACCTGTCTCTGTCCTTGGCCTGATGCCATGCCCGATGGAAGCAAAATCCAACCCACGGGAAGCATTTGGCTTGTAATAACAATGTCAGATTTACTGTTTCTTGATTCTGAACCTTGGACCTCGTCGTGGTTGGGAATTCTACAGCACGTCCTGCTAATGCAAAAGTCAGGAAGGTTTTGCCATCCAAAACCTCTTTTTGTAATAGCTCTTGGTGATTATACCTCGGATGAGAGACAGGGAAGAGCTCTCACATTTTCACCAGAGCATCAGCAAACGCTGGGGAAGTGTGCCCTGTGAACACCTCCCTTCAGAGGTCACTGGCAGCGGAGAGAGGCACAATATATCAAGACTGCAGGAGGCGAAGGTAAGTATCACCTGAGAGAGAAGGATGAGAAGTTTGCCATGTCATCAACACTTACCCCCCTGCCTGCAGCCTTGTGCAGTTTTCTGCCTTCTGTGGTTTTAAACTATTTTCATTAGCACCATAGGGGGGAAATCCATTTCCAGGTCTTTCCCAGGGTTTATGACTTGAGTCAAACCCTCTTAAAGAGGTATAGTCTCTTGATGACAACTGCTTTTACGTGGGATGCAATTTCAGAGCAATATTGAGCAGTCCTTTGGGCAGGGGGGTGGGGAGGTGGGGGGACCTAGCCTTCTAGAGGGCCCGCAGCAGGCACCAGGCTGACAGCCAGGTGAGAAATGGGTGAGTGGTTTCCTTTCCCACTTTAATATACTGCCACTCAATTTGCCATGGTTAATCTCCATGGTTTCTAAACATTTTAAGCTGTGCCAATTTTGTTCAAGCAAAGCACACATAGAACTCCACTCTACAAATGTGACAAGGCCCTGGTTAAAGACAGGCAAGGGGCCTGGGGTCCTGCACGCTCTCGTCCCTTCTTCTCCATCCCCTAGAACCTCAAAAGAACCCCTTGAAATCCATCAAGTGTGGTTTGAAGATCCCTGGTACACTTTTGAAAGACTCAGGCTTGGGAATCAGTCAAAGTCAAATCCTGGCACCTGACTGCTTCTTGATCCTTATTTCCTTTCTCTTTAAATTGAATATAATAATAACTTCTTCTTGTAAATAGTAAATTAGAAATGTAACAAATCATAGATAATGTCTGTAAAGTATCTGTCCCCATAGTAGGTGCTCAATAAATGACAGTATAATCCAGGCCTCAAACAAGCCCCCTTTGCTGGGGCTGTGGGGTCTCAAATGTGAATGACAGACCTCACGAAGCTGAGAGTCTGGTCCCTCCTGTAGGATGGGACACAGCAAGTCCTAGAGATGAGGAAACAAAGCACCATGGGAGGGAAAGAGGAGACAGTGAACATTTCTCATCAGGAGGTGTGGCTGGGCCTTCCAGTTGTCTACCTGATTTTTTCCCTCTTTCTCCTTTGTAATCATGGTTGCCTAGTATCCACCTGGAATCATGGTTGCCTGGAATTAAAAGCACATTTCCCAGCTTCCCTTGCAGCGAGTAGCCAATGAGATGCAAGCAAAAGCGGAAACCTTTTTCAGAGATGCTGGTGCTACTCTCTGTCCCCTTCTCCCCACTTCCTTCATCTTGCTGCTGAGAATGTGCATGGCTAACTGGCTGTCTGGTACCTGCAGTTTCATTTAGCACTGGTTAAAAGAAAACTTTGGAGCATTAAAGAGTTAATGCACCTACAAAGGGTGCATAATTTCATTTTTCTTCAGTGTACCACAGAGGCTCAACCATGGTCATGTAGCAGCTTTCCTCCAAAGAGGTTGGGTGGCTTTGTGATTTTTAAATATTCCATAGCCCCATGAGGTCCTGCTGATTATGAACAACTCTGATTTTCAGGGCCTCAGGCAAGGTTCTCTCTAATATTTGTTATTGATGTGCTCAGAGTGGAGGGCAGCCAGCCCTGTTGGGCTCTTTTCTCTGATCTCACCAAGATCCTGAGAGGCAGAAGGCCTGAGCTAGGGGAGCATCTCGGGATGCCACCAGCTGATGGAGAGAGCTTTCTTACCGCCAGTGCCTGAGGGAGAGTGAGAGTGTAATTCCAGGAGAATGAAGGCGTGAGCTGTGGGTAACTGTGAAGGGCAAGAGGACATCCCAGGGCTCAGCTGGAAGGAGGCAGTGAGGGACCAGGGGCACAGGAGCTATGCTGAGACCCTCTGAAGGGCTCTGGACTCTCCTAACCCAGAGTCACCAGATGGACTGAGGAAGGGAGACAATTCTTGAGTGAGTGATAGACGTTCTCTCCAACCAAATCGTGTCTCTCTCTCACTGCTTGCAACCCTGCATTGAAGACATAAGGATTTCACCAATGTGAGTGGGAGAGAGAGCAAATATCTCCTTTTCGAAAAGGAGCATCACCCTCAGGATTGTAAGTCAACCCAATCAGCGTGGTGTCCTGTGATCACCACCCTGAGAACATGGGAATGGGTTGAGAAGAGGGTGGGAGAAAGAGACAGTTACAGGGCAGAGGACACCAGGAGGAGGGTTTTGACAAGCAGGGCGCTCCAGGAGGTACAGCCATGACGAACGTTTATTGTACACCTAGCACATGCCAGCTACTGCACTCACTCTGGGGACAAACCTACGAAACAAATCCTGCCCCCTCATTTACTTTAAGACGTTGGTTTATGCCAGGTCTTGTCCCTTTCTCTTATTCTTAGAAATCAGACGGAACAATGTGTCTCTCCTTTGGGAAATGGTGCTCTGCCCACTTAAGTCTTCCGCCTGGCCGATGGCCCCGTATGGCAACATCCAGGACTGGTCCGCAGGGAGCCTCTTCACCTGGCAGTGCTCAGCCGCGGAGACGATGGGCAGTGATCTGCTGGGGACGTGTTAAAGTGACCTAGTCTGTGACTGCCAACATTTATCAAGCCCTTCCCACATCCTAGACCTTGTGCTAAATTCATGTGTGAACTTATTTAATCCTTTTACCAATCCGATGAGATAGGTGCTGCTATTATTATCCTAATTTTATAGGCGAGGACACTGAGGCACAGAGAAGTTCAGACTTGCAAAAGAACACACAGCCAGTTATCCACTAGGCTCTCTGGCCTCTATTCATTAACAAAATACGGAAAATGATTTTTTAAAACATCAATCAGAATGGCCTCCAAGCTATTCCTGTAGTTCCATATCCCTCTAAGCACGTTCTAAACTGCATTCCAACAAGCTTTCTTCAGCAGGTGAGACCGCTGTGTGTAACAGCCAGCGCTGTGGGAATTTCGCTGCACTCTGCTTGTGCCCGTGTATCTGGATCCTGCCAGTGTCACCCATTATGCAAGAGACGATTCTTTACCAAAATCTGGTGCTTCTTTTTCCTGAGCACAGAGCTGGCCTCCCTGACCCCCTTACAGTTCAGTGTGGCAAAATGACCAGCTGTTGTCGATGGGCAGTGAGTGCAAGTGACATGCGTCACTCCAGGGAAGCCTGTGTGCCGTCTCCACTCCCTCTCCTCCTTTCTATTCACTAGATGGGGCATGGAGGCTGCAGGGCGTGGCAGAGCCACAAAATGCACACAGCCTGGGTCCCTAAATTGAGTTGCACCCACCAACTAGGAGCATCTACCTTGGACACTTGAACGCAACTTTCTCTGGTATTGGAGCCCGTGTACATTTTGGAGTCTACTTATTCCTATAGCCTAGCCTACCCTAATACACCATTTTCTTTGCTTATGGTCAAAGGTTGAGATTGGCTGTTTTTGAGAACAACAAAAATCCATGAAGGGGCTTGTGGAAGTTTCTAACTTCCCAGTGGTCCCATGTTAAATAGCCACGCTCCCCTCCCCCACATGCCGTGTTCCCAGGGCAAGAGCAGAGCAAGTTGAGTCAGAGGGAAGCTGATGCATGCTTTACATTACCACATTTGTTTCCTTCCAGAGTGGTCCCATTTCTCTTGGGGCTGGAGGCTGGGGGCCTCAGCCCCGGTGCTGGGGGGCCTCCAGAGGACATGGGGCTGATGCGGGGACCACCAGCTGTGGTAGCAGGGCTTCCCCCAAGGTGACTGTCTCCAGAGTTCTGCCTCTTGCAGTACAGCGAGGAGGGGGGCAAGGAGCCCCTGTTGTTAAAGGCGGAGGCAGAGGGGTCCACGCCGTAGCGGTTCATGCCCACAGGGTCCACCAGGCACTCTTCGGTGGTGACTGTCTTGGCTAAGCAAGGAGGCAGTGCAGAGAAGCAGAGATCAGAGAGCAGTTCAGGAAGCTACTTGACCCTCAGTCTTGGCAAACCCTGCCCTGGCAGCACAGTCACCATTATCTGTGAGCATGGGAGGCAAGGAAATGAACCCCACAGCATAATTCCAAATAGCTCACCTGTCAGCAGATTGAGCACATTTTAGTAGGAATTGGGAGATATGCCCCTCCATGTTTAGAGGAAAAAGTGATTATTTTGGCTATAGATGACTTGAAATTAAAACCAAAACCAAGCTCTTTTTCCCTCAGTGGCCTGCCCTCCTGGCAGCCTCTGCCAGCTTGTTAGAGTCTCTCTGCTCCCCTTTCTTGCCTACCACTGCCTCCCTCACCTGGCCCAGGACTCCCAGGGGGGATCGAGCAGGAGTCACAGTGCCCCACAGTAAAGAGAAACAACTTTGGCCTGGGTGGTGATACAGGTGCCATGGTGCTTTCTCCCCACACTTTTAGCCCCAATACACATGAGGGCAGCCACCCTCCACCACAGCTAACAACCAAGGATGCAAGTGCTGATCTGGACAGCCCCATGGTCCTCCCCAAGCCCTTCTCATGAGAGCTAAGGAGCCAATCTAAAGTGCAGGGGGAGCAAGGCCCTGAAAAATCTGCCAACCTCATCATCGGCTCCCCCCAAATCCCAAGTAAATTTAAAATCTACACTTTTAAAGCTCAACCTTGAAGCCTGTTGAACTCTGTGAGCTATACCTGTGGCCAAGTAGTATTTTTTGTTTGTTTTTGTTTTTGTTTCTATGGGCTTTTTTTTTTTTTTTACAAAGTCCAGAGGAATTAAGGGGATCAAAAGAAAAAGGAAACTATTCTAGTCCCTTCTACCTCAGACAAGTTCATGTCTACTTAGACCCATCAATAATTATCTGTATGTTAGACACTATCAAAACAGATCTCGACATTCCCAAAGAAAATGCAATCAGCCACAAAAAAAATCAATGGATCCTCCAAGATTGATTGGCAAGGCGAAATATATTTGAGGCCACTAGATCCAGATGTTTTCTCCATGTGTGGATTCTTTCCACAATGTAAATATTGAAGCTTAAGACTTGATTTTATTAGGGGAGCTAGCAGATCTTCTCATAGTTGGCAACAGACATGGAACTTGCCTGGAAATAAAAGCCATTGCAGATGGGCTACAACTAAAGCAGTGCTTAGAGGTAAATTTATAGCTATAAATACTTATATTAAAAAGGAAGAAAGATCTCAAATTAAAAGCCTAATCTTCCATCTTAACACACTAGAAAAAAGAGCAAATTAAAGCAAGCAGAAGGAAGAAAATAATAAAGAATTTATCAAGAATCAATTTAATAGAAAATAGAAAGAGAATGGAGAAAAATCAATAAAACCAAAAGCTGATTCTTGGAAAAGACCAATAAAATTGACAAGCCTTTAGTTAGATTGTTCCCCCTCCCCACAAAAAGAGGAGAGAGGGAGAGAGAGAGAGAGAGGGAGAGAGAGAACTCAAATTATTAGAATCAGAAACGAAAGATGGGACATTACTACCAATCTTATAGAAATAAAAAAAGATTATTAAGGAATACAGATGCTCTTTGAGTTACAATGGGGTTATGACTGAATAAATCCATCATAAGGTGAAAACATCATGTCAAAAATACATTTAATATACCTAAACTACTAAACACCATAGCCTAGCCTACCTTAAACATGCTCAAACACTTACATTAGCCTTCAGTTGGGCAAAATTATCTAATACAAAGCTTATTTTATAATAAAGTGTTAAATTTCTCATGTAATTTACTGTATACTGAAATTGAAAAACATAATTGTTGTATGAGTTCTTGAAGTATGGTTTTTACTGAATGCCTATTGCTTTCACACCATCATAAAGTCAAAAAATCATAAGGCTAATCTTCTTAAGTCAGAAACTGTACTATAAACAACTGTATGCCAGTAAATTAGATAAATTTAGATAAAATGTACAAACTACTAAAACTGACTCAAGAATAAATAGACAATCTGAGTAGACCTGTAACAAGTAAAGAGATTAAATTAGTAATCAGAAAATTACCCACAAAGAAAGCCCAAGCCCATTTGACTTCTCAGGTAAATTCTATCAACATTTAAAGAAAAAGTAATACTAGTTCTTCACAAATTCTTCCAAAAAACAGAAGAGGAAGGAATACTTTTCAACTCATTCTATGATGCTAGTATTACCCTGATACGAAAACCAGACAGACATATAACAAGAAAACTATAAATCACTTTCTCTTATTTATATGGATGCAGAAATCCTCAACAAAACACAAGCAAAACTGAATCCAGCAACATGTAAAAAAATGTATACACCCTGACCAAGTAGGATTTATTCCAGAAATGCAAGATTGATTCGACATTTGAAAATCAGTTAATGTAATATACCATATTAATAGAATTAAAAAAAAATAAAGATCACATAATCATCTCAATGGATGCAGAAAAGCATTTGACAAAATCCAACACCCTTCATGATAAAAATCACTCAACAAACCAGGAAAAGTAGGGAATTTCCTCATCCTGACAAATAGTATCTGCAAACAAGCTATGGCTAACATCATAATCAATGGCGAAAGACTAGATACTGTCCCCCTAAGATCAGGAACAAGACAAGATGTTGTCTACTTATATTAACTCTAGCTACTTATATTAACATTGTACTGGAGGTTCCAGCCAGGGCAATTGAGTAAAGAAAAAAAAAAAGAAAAGTCATCTATATTAGAAAGGAGGAAGTAAAATTAATGTCTTATATGTACAAAATCCTAAGGAATCTACTTTAAAAACTATTGGAACTAATAAATAGTTTAGCAAGGTTGCAAGATACAAGATCAATATACAAAAATCAATTGTATTTCTATACACTTACAATGCATAATTAAATAAAATTAAAAGAACAATTCTATTTACAATGTCATTAAAAAGAAAATATTAATAATTAGGAATAAATTTAACAAAAGAAGCTCAAACTTATACTCTAAAAACTATAAAACATTGTTGAAAGAAAATATAAATAAATAGAAAAAAATCCCATGTTCACAGATCAGAAGATTTATTGTTAAGGTGACAATACTCCTCAAATTGATCTACAGATTCAACACAATCCCTGTCAGATTTTTGACTGATTTCTTTGTAAAAATTAACAAGCTGATCTAAAACTTGTATGGAATTGCAAGGGACACAGAATAGCCAAAAAAATCAGGAAAAAGAAGAACAAAATAGAGGACTTACTCTTCCTGATTTCAAAATTTACTACAAGGCAATGGTAATCAAGACAGTGTGGGAGGTCATTGTGTTAACTGAAATAAGCCAAGCAGAGAAAGACAAATGTCACCTGTTCTCACTCAAATGTGGCAGCTAAAAATGTGACTCTCGTGAAGATAAAGAGTAGATTGGTGGTTACCAGAGGCTGGGAAGGACAGGCTGGAGAGGGATGAAGAAAATTTGATTAATGGGTACAAATATATGGTTTGATAGAAGAAATAAAACCCAGTGCTCATAAGATCAGTAGGGTCACTATAGTTTACAATAATCTATTGTACATTTCAAAATAGCTAGAAGACAATAATTTGAATGTTTCAAGCACAAAGAAAAGACAAATCTTTAAGGTGATGGATATCCCCAAGTACATGGATTTGATCCTTACAGATTATATGAATATATTAAATGATCACATGTACCCCCAAACCATGTACATTTATTATGCATCAATTTAAAAAGTTTTTTGAATAAATAAAGTCAATGTCACTGATATAAAAAAAAGACGGTGTGGTGCTGGTATATGCATAGACATACAGATCAGTAGAATAAAATTCGTAGTCCAGAAATAAAACCGTGTAAGGGTGCCAAGGCCAGTCAATGGGGAAAAGAATAGCCTTTTCAACAAATAGTGCTGAGACAACTGGATATCCACATGCAGAAGAGGGAAGCATATAAAAAAATTAAAATGAATTGAAAACCTAAATGTAAGAGCACAAACTGTAAAACTCTTAGAATGAAACATAGGGGGTCAATCTTCGTGACCTTGGATTTGACAAAGTATACTCAGATTTGATACCTGAACCACAAGCAACAAAAGACAAAATAGATAAATTGAACCTCATCAAAATTAAAAAACTTTTGTGTTTCAAAGGACACCATCAAGAAAGTGCAAAGACAACTCACAAATTGGGGAAACATATTTGCAAATCATATGCCTGATAAGAGATTTGTGTCTAGATTCTGTTAAGAATTACGACAACTCAATACTAAAAAGACAGCCTAATTTAAAAATGGGCAAAGGACTTGAATAGATATTTCTCCAAAACGACATACAAATGGCCAATAAGCCCATGAAAGATGTTCCACGTCATTAATCAAATCAAATCAAGACCACAATGAATCACCACTTCATACCGACTAGAATGGTTATAATCAAAGGGTCAGAGAATAACAAGTATTGGTGATGCTGTAGAGAAACTGGAACTCTCACACACTGCTGGTGGGAACATAAAGTGGTGCGGCCACTTTGGAAAACAGCCTGGCACTTCCTCAAATGCTTAAAGGAGAATTACCATATGACCCAGCAATTACACTGCTGGGTATATATCCAAAAGAAATGAAAACATATGTCTACATAAAAACTTGTACATGAATGTTTACAGCAGCAGTGTTCATAATAGCCAAAAGGTGGAAACAACCCAAATGGCTATCCACTGATGAATGAAAAAAAAGATATGGTATATGCATATAATGGAATATTATTTGAGCATAAAAAGGAATGAAATACTGATACATGCTACCATGTGAATGAGCCTTAAAACAGTATACTAAGTAAAAGAAGCCAGCTACAAAGGACCACATACTAAATGATTCCATTTATATGAAATGTCCAGGATAGGCAAATCCATAAAGACAGAAGGTAGATTAGTGTTTGCTTAGGGGCTGGGGGTACAGGAGGTGATAGCTAAAGGATATGTGGGGTATTTTTTGAAGTCATGAAAATATTCTACAATTGGCTGTAGTGATGCTTGCACATGTCTATGAATATACCACAAGCCATTGAATTGCATCCCTAAATGGGTGAATTGTATGATATATGAATTATATTGCAATAAAGCTGTTAAAAAAAAGTTGTTTGCAGAAGCCCAGTGTTTTTCAGACTGGAGGCTGTGAGCACGGTCTCAAGAGTTTTGTGCAGCTATGTCTGACAAACACTGCTTGGCCAGTGGGACACAAGGAAGTTGGGCCGCCTGGGGGTGTGCAAGCTCTGTGCCCAAGGCTGCCTGGCCGATGAAGTGCTGCAAGGGGGCTTCGGGAAGCTGGAACTCTGCACCTTTGCCCCCGTGGCCTCTTCTGCACCTCTTCCCTCTGGGTCAGAAGCCGTCAGAAGGAAGATTCCGAACAGGATCTGGCATGGAGCTATATACTAGTCTGCGGCCTGAATGGAGAAAGGGAAAAGAAAACTAATATTTACTGAGCATCTACCATAGGCCAGCCTCATTCTAAAGCCAGTAAGCAGTAAGGCTGTCATTACATTCCCTTTATTGGAAAGTTCTCGTAGTCTGGGACACTGATCCTTTTTGTGTACCATGTGGCAGTTGCTTTGGTCTATATGAGGAAGCTACACACAGTATCTGGCGGCGCTTGGAACAGAGGAGGCGCTCGATAAATATTTATTGAGTAAACATTTGGGCCATTGTTAGCAGTAAGGCTGCCATTACACAGAAGATGCATTAAAATTCATAATATAAAGGGCTTACATATAAATTCTTTATGTAGACTTGTGAGAAACAATGAAAACAAGACTTAAATGAAAACATTTATTCTGTTCATTAAATATTTTAAATCTAAATTAAATATGCCTACACAATTCTGCTCGGGGAAGGTAGAGGGTGCAGATAACCTGCATTCTGCACTACAGTTGGGAAACGCAGATGCAGATGGAAGATCAGTCCCCTATGATGAAGAGTGGGAATGGGGAACAAGGGAACTCGCGTTTTATTGGTTTGAAAACTGCTGACGAAGACCACGGGTGAGATCAAAGGTAATAAAAGCCAGCCTCTGGGCTATGATGCAAATGAATTAATCAGAAGGGAAAACCAACTTCAAAGAGCATCAGGCAATAGCCCGCTGCCCAGCAAAGGATGCGCCAGTGATTCCAAGGTCTGCCCAGGTGGACAGCAGCGACACAGACCACCACGCCCCAGACACGGCTCTGAGGGTGGCTCCTGGGGACACCACCCGTGAGTGGCACGTTCAGATGCACACACCGTGGTGGCTTTCAGATTGATGAAACTGATCCGTTCAAACCTGTCTATAACAGCATTTTCCTCACTTTCATAAATAGGGGTGCCGACACATCGTATCTGAGCATAAAAATGCCTGATGTTATGATGGCCATTGTCATTCAACTAGAGGAAGTAGAAGGACCTCCACAGGGCACCCAGTCCAGCATTTCCCCTGGTGTTAAGTGTGTTCCCTCTTCTTCTAAGGACACCAGTCATGGGATTAGGGCCCACCTTAATTCAGTACAACCTCATCTTAATCTGACTATATCTGCAAAGACCCTATTTCCAAATAAGTTCCCATTCACAGGTACCAGGGATTAGGATTTGAACATGTTATCTTTTTGGAGGACACAGTTCAACCTACAACAGGCAAATGGTTTTTTATAATCATATATATTTTGATATACATCGACAAAATACAATTAGCACATCAAACAATGATTTCACTGATACAGTGTCATTGCTCCAGCTGACTAAAGGCTACAGTCAAAAGAAATGAATCAGCTTAAAGGAATACCTCCAGCAAACAGTTCTACAGGTGTTACTCAGACGCAGTAAAAATTGTGAAGGTGATAAAGCAAACATTTGGAAGGCAGTGAGCTAACTCCAACCCCTCTCTTCAGGCAGGCTGGTGTCTAGAGAGGAAAGTAAGGTAGAGAACCAAGTCTCTTATTTAACAGCTTCACAAAAGAGATTTTACAATCTCCCTCACAGGTAGGCCATTGTACTACAAATCTCATTGCCTGAAAGTTCTTCTTACATCTAACCCTAGTCCCTCATGCTTCATTTAATAAAATGACTGCTGGATACATATCCTTCATACTGTGCAAAATCATTAAATCATCCAACATACACATAGATGAATTATAGGTATGCAGAACTTCTAGTAGCTTAAGAATTTAATAGAATTATGACATGTTTGTTACTTAAAGCCACTATTTAAAAAAAGAAAGGTAAAAAAGAAAGGACCAAATTTGTGTTCAGAGAGCGAACCACACTTTCAAGCGGTTTTGTGGCTTGACTGGCGAGTGAACAGCAGATGGGGCCAGCAGACCTCTCGGAGGATCTAACTCCCACACACAGACTCCTGGCAAACCGCAGGGCTGACAGGTAAAGACGTTCATGGACATTTCCTCCTGGACCCTTGCAAAATCCTTCCTTATCTGAAATAAGCTGTCTTGTTACCCTGGCACCTCCCATAAACAAGGACATCCAACCCAGGCTCTATTTAAGGCCATTCAATTGCTGTGGAGAACGCCAGCTAAACAAAGCAGGGTAAATGAGAGGCTTTTTATGCACTTCCATAACTCTGTGTCCATCCAAGAGACTAATGTTGCCACTTGTAAATCATTAAATCTTTCCTCCAGGAAAAAAAAAGAATAATCTGTTTTTTGTACAATCACAACAACATGCTTAAATAGGCAAATGCACAAATGGCATGTTCAAAGAAATCTGCTGCATTTTTAGGGTTTAGTGTCTTGGGAACTTTCGGGAGAGCCTGATTTCTTTTTTCACCATTGCTAATCTGTTTGTGGACTGTGGTTCTCTCCAGCCACTGTGTATAAAGCCTGCTTACTGGAGAGGCCAAAGACCATTCTAGAAGAGTTCAAGCCCACTCAAGCCTCAAGGGATACCTGTTTGCATGTGAATCTGAACCATGGTTCAGCCTCCTGGTTTGGGGAACAAAGCTTCAGCGTTCTGTGTCCAGAGTGTGTGGACTCCTCCCACCTCCCCTCACCCCTGCCGAGGCCTGGGGTAGGAGGTGGGGTTAGAGGATGCCCCTGCACCCTGGGCTTCCCGGACACCCACTGGTGCAGCCCATTCCTGCTGCAGTCCTGGAGGGTCAGTTGTGAACCTCCAAAGAGAGAAGCAGAGAGAGGAAGAGGGGGCAGGAAGAAGAAAGCCAAGAGCCAGAGAGAGAAAGAGAAAGTCCCAAAGCAGGGAGAGCAGCGAGAGAGGGAAAAGGGGCTGTGCGAATTAAACTGTAAACACTCGGCAAAGTTTTAGTTCTCTTCTGATTTAGGACGCAAGACTTACTGCTCACAGTTAAGTAAGCTTGGACTATCGATTGTATTTTGAAAATTAAATTGGCATTTTGCTTAGATTCTCTAACCAAATGGAGCCTTGAAAAGCAACACTACCACCATCTGCAAAATTATTCTCATATGATACCTATTTGGGCAATAAGAACAAAAAAATTCCAGAGTCTTAGATACTATTCTTTCTCGTCTCTAAACAGTTCTCTCTGTCTCTGTCTCTCTGTCTCTCTGTCTCTCTGTCTCTCTCTCTCTCTCTCTCACACACACACACACACACACACACACACACACACACACACACACTCCCGCTCCGCTCCCCAGCTCA
>NW_012149174.1:3786655-3808154 GCF_000956105.1 Propithecus coquereli
CACACACACACACACACACACACACACACACACACACACACTCCCGCTCCGCTCCCCAGCTCATTTCCCAGCATCAGTCCTAACTTCCCAGTCGAGGGAGCAGCTGCACAGAGGTGACTCTTTCCGCAGTCAGCACTGCCACCTTCCCCCAGGCCGGCAGGCCCTGCCTTTCTCAGAGTCGGTCACCAGGCCCTTAGCAGGTCTGCCAGCCCAGCAGGCCACGCAGCTCTGCCCAGGCTGTGGTCAGTGTCCAGAGGGCTCCACGTGTGCACAGCTGGCTCGGCTGCTGAAGGAGGTGGCGGCACCACAGATTCCAGCCCTGACGCCCAGATTAGAAAAGGCAGCATGCCGTGGGCAGGGTCGAGAGCTGTGGGGTAGCCACCGTCCAGGGCTTAGCCAGGTGCCCACTGAGAGAGCCCAGCCCGCGAGCTCTGGACCGCAGAGCAGCAGACCTGCAGGAGGGGGCAGAGCTGCAGGGCAGGAGAGAGGGCCCAGGAAGCCCCAGCGCTGCCCGGGCGCCCGCACCTGTTTCACTCAGAGCCCGGACACAGGCGCGTCGGTGCCTACCTTGGTGGTTTTGTCTCTGCCAACTGGCAGCCTCTCCCACTCACCTCTGGGGGACCGCCGGCTCCCAGCACGTGCTGGTGCTGTGGGACGCAGAGGGGACTTCTGCTGTGGACCTCTAAGGAACTTGTTGGTGGCAGAAACCAGAAGATTTCCTCCCTCCCTGCGTGCAGCCTTTCTTGAGGCTGCGCTGGAGGTTTGCAGGTTTTCTTTTCTCAGGCTCGGTCCCGCCCCTTGTTCTTGCAGATAAGCTCGTTTTCCCTTAGGGCCCTGTGTGGCCTCTTGGCTCAGCCTTTCTGGTTCAAAGGGCACCAGGCCACACCACCTATGAGACTGAGCGTTTCATTCGCTTCAATTAAATTTTCCATTAACTTGGTCTCTGGCCAGTATAGATTTTCTCTTTAAGGTTGTCTCTGATGTTCAGATCACTCAGCCCTTAGGGTCCCTTACGACTCCCCTCTGGTCCATTTAAGTACATTTATATTTTTTCTCCTTTAATGAGATGCACAGAAACCAGCCATAATTTTGATGCCTGACACCTGAATGTCTTTAATCCTCTTGGATGTTTCTGGTTTGCCTGAGACTTTGTTCTGAGCATGAGGGTTGATTTCCTCCTTTGGAAATTTTGGCCAAAGGCAATTTTGACCAAAGCCAGCTGTTTGGAATAGTAAGTGCCCTGTGCATCTTGAGAGGAGGGCAGGTTACAGAACCAGTGGCTATATGATCCTGCAGCTTTGCCAAGGCTGATGAGAATTCCCAAGAAGTGGGGGAAGGGCAAGGGAAAGGGGAAGGGGACATCCTGCAGTCATGGCTGTTTCCTCAACAGCCCCCACATTCTTTGGTCTTTCATAGAACTTTGGGGAAATTAAAAGTGGTCCTTAATCAGGGAAATGCTGAAGTCCCTGGAAGAGAGGACACCATGCAAGTTTCAGTTCTAAAGTGATGTGTCAACGTTGAGGAAGGCTCACAGCACTTCAGTCCTGCTCCCTCTGGTAAAGCAGGCTGCCATGCCAGGAGATGCTCGGTGGAGAGGCCACCTGGCAAGGCACCAACAGCTCGTGGGAAACTGGATCCAGCCAACCACCATGTGAATGAGCTGGGAAAGTGGATCCTTCCCTAGCTGAACTTCGAGATGCTTGTAGCCTTGTGAGAGACCCAGGGCTAGAGGCCCTGGTGAGCTGCACCTGGATGCCTGACCCACAGAAACAGTGACATAATCAATGTTATTTTAAGCCACTAAGTTTTGGGGTATAATTTGTTACACAGCAAAAGCTAACTAATGCAGGCAGGAAAAGGGAATTTGTTTCATTCCTCTTGCCTCTGCATGTCCAGATTGGAAGTTGTCATATTAATTCGGTAGTAGCTAGGATGTATCTGCAATAGAATATATGCCCAATTCTCTGCCAGGAAGGATATATATTTTATTTTTGGCAAAGAGTTTATTGCTTATGAATGAGACCCAGAGAGCATACACTAATAGGAGTTTATGAGATTAATCTTAGAGGCCTACCAGATTTCCTAAGCTATTTCAGTTCTTCTCGGCATGGTTTGCCATTTTATCCCTAGTTCTGGTACACGGCTAGCACATAGGGGTGTGGATAATCTGCAGATATTGCCTTAGGGCTCCCAACGGGGGGTCAGGGTATTGTTCCGGGGAGGTAACCCAATGGGGTGGCTGGAGTCTCCAGTACAACCACTGTGGGCCCTGGAGGTTTAGAAGGGCTACATCACACATTCTCGGTCCCTCTGTTTCCACCATCTTTGTGCTTTCTGTGTTTGGCTGTATAAATCAGAGAACGTGGTTTCTATCCCCTTGGATCGTCTCAGATGCCTGTACCATGGATCTACTCTTCTATCAGAGGCCCAGCAGAGACACAGAAGACCTTCTGCAGTGGATTCGGACACAGCTGGCAGAAAGGCCAGGGGCCCCAGCTTCACCTGGCCAGCTCCAGTGGCTGGTGGAGAGTTGAGGAGTAGGGGTGTCACCTGGAGGACAGTTAGCCTCATGAAACAAAGGAGATTTCCAGTAGATCTTGTTATTTGAGAAGAAATGGGGTCAAAGGAAGGTGTCTTTCGGAGAATTCCTGAGGTCATCCTTGTAGGAAGAAAGACTCCATTTGGCCTCTTTTTTCTTTTACAGGCTCTTCTCCTCCTCATTCCCATGGCTTCTCTGAGCTCTCTCGACGAGTGGAAGCCCGCCGGGGATTTACCACGTCACCACTCTGCTCCTCACGTCTTGGGTGCTGGCATCTTTAATCCACAAAATTGTTTTACTTGTGATCTTGGACAAGAACAGTGGTCTCTTAATTTCTTTTTGTTTGATTTGAATATAGATACTTTCTATTAAAATATTATCAAGGTGGTCAACAGATTCAATATTATACTATTTGTCCCATATTTAAAGTACCTCGAGCAATGAAAACAACTGGAACACGCATTCGTTCATTCATTCATTGGTTAATAGTTTTTGAGTAACTAACTTTCTCCATATCTACAGGACGCGAAAGAGAACCCGAGCCTTACAGTGCAAAGGGATCCAATCGGTTACTGGACATAGTAAAAACCTGTTTCAAATTCTACAAATTTTCTCTGGAGAACCTATTTTAAAAAACAGATTATACTTTTCTCTTTTAGCTCAATATTTTAAAATACGTATCGGTATCGTATTAATGAAAGAAATCATTGAAAATACAATAAATAGTTTTTCTTAAGTGAACTTATTTTGGCACACGGGGAGAACTAGGGCTAGAAATCCTACTTTGGAGAACACTCCCTGTTCTGTGCTGTGAGGGCTCTGCTGGCTTCTGGCCATGTCAGAAAACATCTGAAGGCTTTTGTGTTCCCTACAGAACTTTTGGGCACTCTTCTTTAACCTCTCCATCAAAGCCTTCTGCAAGATTCTTATGACCTGAGCTTGCCGCTGATAGTTTATTCTCCTTCCAGATGACCCCCTTTCCAATGCTCAGCTTGAGAACCAGACGGCTCATTTGTTCACGTGGCCCTTGGCTGTGACAGAAGGAACAGAGCTCCCAGCTCTCCAGTCACGTGGCCTGCACTGGGAGCCAGGCAGCTGCAAGGGGATCTGGAGTAGCACTTCTTCCTTCATTTCTTCTCTCTTTTTTTGGGGGGGTGGGGGAGAGTGGTTCTAGTTCCTTTTATTTTCTCCAATTTTTTTATCATGGTGAAATACGCATGATATAAAACTGACCATCTTAACCATTTTAAGTGCACAGTTCAGTGGTATGAAATACAATCACAATGTTGTGCAACCATCTCCACCACTCATCTCCATATCACTCATCTTGTAAAACTGAAACCCTATATCCATTAATCAATAACTCCCCCTTCATTCCTTTTTCTCCCCCTCCATCGTTTCATATATTAATTAAGAGATGAGGTCAAATTATGCCTGGTGTCTGGTGGGCTAGGCTGTTTCGTATGGGCTTTGTAGATATGAGAATGTTCTCCTGGTGGCTGGAATGATGGACACTGCCTGCCCTGAGGCCATCATCCAGCGCTGATGTCGCCAGAGTACAAGGACAGGGATAAAACACCCTTCGTGGCAAAGGCAGGAAGGCTGGGAGGAGAAAAGAAGACTTGATCTGCTTGGAGTGCAGTTTCCTCCTTGATTTTGCTGAATGGGAGCTGGGATTTGTTTTGTTCTTTTACCTCTTTGCTGGAAGTGACACACCATGAGCCACTCATGAACA
This sequence comes from Propithecus coquereli, assembly GCF_000956105.1. Lineage (NCBI taxonomy): Eukaryota > Metazoa > Chordata > Mammalia > Primates > Indriidae > Propithecus > Propithecus coquereli. Next base: position 3,790,930 of record NW_012149174.1, read on the forward strand.
CTCATTTTGTGCAGGTAGCCCTCTGAGCTGGGAAACAGGAATGTACACCCCACCCAGCCGGTCCTGGGAACTTACAGACAGCAGAAAGGGCCAGGGATGGGAAGATCTGCACTCCGTTTCCTCCCCACTGCTGCCTTGCTGTGTGGCTCGGAACAAGTCCGGACAGGCCCGGTCTCTGTGGGCCTTACTGCATTACAAACAGCAGGAGCTCAGTAGATGTCTGCCAACTCGCTAAACAGCTGGGTTCATGGAATGGAACTCATGCCACTTTATAAGCCCAATTTCCTCTTAGAAATAAATTGATCTTTTGCAAAGGTAGATATTCTCCACACAGTTATTCTCTGTAATGCTATTATAGTAGATAAGTTTGTCATTGAACAAAAAAGCAGATGATTTCTAGATGCTAAATGTGTAGGTTCAACCATAATGGAACACATTGTGAGTGACTGTTACTCGGATAGTTTCTGGTGCCTGGCTCAAAGACCACCAGCCAAGGAAGAAAACAGCAAGCCTCAAGAATAAATGTCCCTCTTTATCTCCCACCCCCTACCATCTGTGTATCAAAGAAGCTACTCAACAAAAAGTAAACAATTTGTTCCCATTATGCTAAACCTTCAAAAGGCAGGAAACCAGCTACTAAATTAGATCTTGCAGAAGAGTTCAGCTATCACATTTGTGGTTTCCAAAGAAGATCTCGTACTCTTGGTGAGCAGACAATTTGTTCTGTCGTGTTGCATAGAATTCAAGTCATAATAACATAACTGTATACTTCTTATGTTTCAGGCTCTGTTGGGGACAGCATGGCCCTGTCCCGTGGCCTGTCTAGCAGAGGAGATGAGGTGTAGACCCAGAGTCCTGCAATGTAAGACGCAATCAAATGCCATTGTGGATGCAGTAACAAGGCTCTGGGGAGAACAGATGGCATCTTCCCAGGATTGGGGGAGGTTTCGAGGACACCAGAGACCCTGCTGTGGGTGGCTACCAGGCCACGCTGTCTTGGTGTCATTACTCCTTTCTCTCTTTCACCCTCCTCCCCAGTCCCGCGAGCCTCCTCTTTCTCACCTGGGTTTATACAACCACTCTACCCGGCATGCCCCTTCTTTTCCAGCCCATGGAACCCCTCCACTGCACACCGGATCAGCTCCAGTGGCAACACCTCTATACTAGGGAAGACCCACCTTAGTCGAGAGAGATTTATTTTGCTGAAAACCTGAAATAAATTCCCCTATGTGAGCAGGATTCTGCCAGCCCACACTTTATCACTCAGTGTTGTCCCCGCCTGGCCAGCAGCACTGACATCACCGAGGTGCCTGTTTGAAATGTAGACTCTCAGGCCCCACCCCAGCCCTACTAACCAGAATCTGCGTTTTAGCAAGATGCCCTGGTGGGTTTTGCACATTACAGTGTGAGAAGCACTGACTAAAGCATATATATACTTGCATATATATACTTGAGACATTTTAACACACAAAAGTAAGATAACATTTTCCCCATCATGATCTCATGACTTCTGACAGAACCACCAGCGTTATCAAATCCATCTTTCTGTCGCCATTCTCCTAAAAGCTGCTCTACCACGTACATAAAAAGCTTTGTGTTTTAGGAAGTAGGCCTGAAGGTAGGTTTTCCCTAAACACAGGAAAAAAATGGAAGGAGAGTGTATGTTTCAAGGGTGTGAGGAAGAGATTTGGACGGTGCCTTCCCTCTGCTTCATGGGATGAGGTCTTGCTTCTAACAGAGCCTCTTTGTCTTGGTGTCCTTCAGAGCTTCTGGGGCATCTGTTCTCCTGCTGTCCAGGGTTGTCCTCTGCCACCTCCAGCCCGTAATTCTCAGCCTGGAAGGGACCAGAGAGGACACCTTGGTCCTACTCCTCTGGGTGGCCAAAGTTCCTGCTAATGGTCCTAACAAGTGGACACATATTTGTCAGCCAAACCGGGGAGATCACGACCACCTACCTCTCCAGCAGTCCTTCTACCTCCCAGTGGCTTTGACTTTTCAAAGCTTTTTAGAATGTCAACTCCACCTGATTTCTGAGGGAACTGTAGTCTGAGAGCTCCACCCAGTTAACTGCCAAATTCCCTATCTGAGAGAGCGTTCCTTAGATCTACGCTTCTCAAACTTTAATATGTCTTCAAAACATCTGGGGGTCTGTTGCTAAAAAGCGTGGGAGGGCCACTGCGCCTTTGCCTTTCTCAGTTGATGGCGATGCCCTCTCAGCGGAGTTTGAGTGGCAAGACCTCAGACTTAATTAAATCTACCGTCTCGTTACTTAGTCTCAGTTCTGCTCTTCAGGGCCACAGAGAACAAATCCACATGACTGGCTGTCATACAGTGGAACAGAAAATTGTGTCTTCCCCAAATCTTCCTTTTTTTTCCCTTCCACAAACATTCCACTTCCTTCCACAGTTCTTTAGTTGTCATGGCTTTGCATTTTCTTATTGTCTTAGTCCATTTTTGTGTGGCTATAAAGGAATACCTGAGGCTGGGTAATTTATAAAGAAAAGAGGTTTATTTGGCTCACAGTTCTGCAGTCTACACAAGAAGCATGGCGCCAGCATCTGCTTCTGGTGAGGACCTCAGGAAACCTCCACTCATGGCGGAAGGTGAAGGGTGCCTGTGTATGCAGAGATCACGTGGCAAGAGAGGAGAAGGTGCCAAGCTCTTTTTAACAGCCACCTCTCATGGGGACTAATAGTGCAGGAACTCACTCAACCCTACCCCCAGAGAGCCTTAATCTATTCATGAGGGATCTGCCCCGTGACCCAAACACTTCCCACTAGGCCCCACCTCCAACACTGGGAATCAAATTTCAACATGAGGTTTGGGATGACAAATTATCCAAACTATAGTACTTATCACCTGATGAACTATCTTCTGAAAATGTTCCCGTGAGTGTTAACAAACCCTCTTAAGTGTGCGGCACCAAGCCGGAAACACTCCAGCTTGGACTAAAGAACCTAAGAGCAGAACAGGACCAGGCATTGTCCTAGTTCAAAAGAGCTCAAGATCTTACAATCTTGTTTGGGATTGTTGTGTCCTGTGGATGGGTACGGAACCCCAAATCAAAAAGCCCTCCGCCCCTTCCCTCATATAAAGGCACGTGCCTTTCTTGTCACAATGATGAGAAAGTGGATGATAAACTAATTCATCCTCTAACAGAATGATAACTTGATGTGTTACCCTTAAAGGAACTTTGACAAGGAAATCCTACAGAGGCACTGTCTTACTCTAAAGGCAAACTCCCTAATGGTGTCATTTAGGACTTGTGGCAGACTGGTGGGAAAGCCACGTGGGGCAAGGGACAGCTCAGACTGTGCCATTTGTCCATGTCAAGGAAAGAGCAAGTGAGAGATGGTAGGGTCCCCAAGGAACCCACATAAGAGCCCACAGGATGAGGAATCAGCTTTAAACACCTGCCAGAAGCAGAGATCACGATGCCAACTCACAGCAGGATTCATTGAGTAAAAACTCCCCTGCCTCTTGCCTCTCCTCCTTCCTCCATCTACCATGAAGGGTCTGACTTCAAGATTAGCCGGCTACGGGAGGGGACAGTGACACAAGGGTGGGGGCTGGGGGAGAAGCCAACCATGGCCTGCTTTACCGTGACAGGCAACTGGCCTGACCGAGCCTGAGCTGCAGATGGGCGGGAATTATATCTCTGAGTGAAATTTAGGTTCCGAGGCAGCGTTCCGATTCCAAGAAGGCAAGCATAGAAGCAAGCTGGCTTCGCTCCCTCCCCCACCTCCACACACAGAAAACCAGAAACAAATATACAGTGCTGAGATTATCACCAGAAATATCCCAGAACTCAAACAGGAAGATGAGACAATCCCCAGGGCCACAGAGAAGTGAAAAACCTCGAGCAGGTGGTAAGAGAGTCAGACGTGCATCTGCGATGGCTGCCCCAGCCTGTCCTGCACGAGTGTGTGGCCTACCTGACTCCATCCTCCCTTCCTCTTTCTCCCGGGCTTTCTCGGAGGCGCCGGAGCCCCTGGGGAAGGGGTGGTGGCTGAAGAGGCCGTCACACAGGAGGCTTCGGCACAGCTTGGCGAGGAAGTGGAGGACGTAGCCGACGCTGTTCACCACGGGCAGGCTCCGCAGGTGCTGCTTGCCATCAAAGGAAGCCGACACTGGAAAACCACAGAGACAGCACCTCAGCCCTGGGCGCTGGGGAAGACCGCCGGCCAGACAGCCCTGGGGAAGAGCTCTTTGTGTGTTCATTTTCGTTTTGTTTTTAAGTAGGCTTTATTTAAATTTCACCTGTTTCCCCACTAATGTCCTGTTTCTGTTCCGGGACTATGTCCAGGATACCACACTGCATTTAGTGGTCATGTCTCCTTCGTCTCCTTGGTCTGTGACAGCTTCTCAGTCTTTCCTTGTTTTTCATGACCCTGATAGATTTGAAGAGTACTGGTCAGGTATTTTGCAAAATGTCCCGCAGTTTGGGTGTGTCTGATGTTTTTCTCGCGATTAGACTGGGGTTATGGATTTGCGGGGGAGGTGAAGTGCCCTTTCCATCAGTCGGATCAGGGGCACGTGATATCCACATGACATCACCGGGGATGCCAGCCTTCATCCCCCGGCCAAGGCAGTGGGCACATGCCATGTTCCTTCACTGTATTCTCCACATTCTGTTCCTGAAAACAGGCTGCTAAGTCCTGCCCACACTCGGGGGTGAGTGGTGGGGGCGAGGATTAAGCTCCACCTCCTGGGGAGGGGAGATCCATGTATCATTTGGAATTCTTCTGCAAGGAGGAGCTGTCCCTTCTCCCCCATTTATTTCTTCAGTCAGTTATTAATCTTAGTACAGTCTCAATGTATTTATTTTGTACCTTGGTTATCTAACACTGCGTTGTTTATTTTGTTTCTCAAATTGTCCCAGCTTTCGTCTTTGGGAGCTCTTTCAGGTTGGTCCCTGTGTCCCTATGAAATGCCCACTCCCTTTCAGCATCTCTTTGGTTTCTGGCACTTGAATATGCCCCAGGTTCATCTGGTATTTTCCCTGCTCTAGCCCTAGAGTCAGCCACCTCACCAAGAGTCCTGCTTCCTTTAATTAAAGAGCGATACTTAGAAACCAATATTGGGGACTAGATGTGCTCATTGCTACTGGGGTGTCAGTGGCTCTGGGCCCTCCTGATGGACAGAGCTAAGACGTGTATCTATGCATACTACCCCTTTCGAACTATTTCTCTCTCTGCATATATTTATAGACCGATAGAACTATTTACCCATGAGCCCTGTGGACTCTTATGTGGGTTCCTTGGGGACCCTACCATCTCTCACTTGCACTTTCCTTGACATGGACAAATGGCACGGTCTGAGCTGTCCCTTGCCCCACGTGGCTTTCCCACCAGTCTGCCACAAGTCCTAAATGACACCATTAGGGAGTTTGCCTTTAGAGTAAGACAGTGCCTCTGTCTATGTCTAGAGAGAGAGACAGATACAGATATCTAGATACATTCAAATAAACCTGAGTTCACGCAGATGTCTCCAACTCTAATGCAGCACCACAGAGGTCAGGGGATGCAGTGAAGGAAGCCCTCAGGGGAAGAATCTCTGTAAAAGGGAAATAATCTCTCTGCAACGATGCTAGATTAGAGAATCGAGAAGCAACACCAGTTTCTTCCAGCCCAGGCCACGTCCCCTCCTGCATTTTCCTCACAGCCCTCTCTCACCCTAGGACTTGCGCTTGAACTCCACCTGAGCGGCGCACAAGCAGACCCCAGACAGGACATCCTGCTCCCACCGCGGCCTCCACCACTTGGCAGCAGCACCTGGAAGGCAGCCTTCATTTTTACATTACATCTCCCAAGGCCTGGCAGACAGCAGGGGCAACCATAGCTAGTTTTGCTTTTAGAGCTCAAAAGAAAATACCTGTCTTAATTAGAAATCAAAAGCATCCATTTTTTGTATGTAGCTCTTTCTAGTTGGACAAAAGCTTTTGTATTCGTCACCTCACCAGGCCTCCTGACAGTCTGTGATGACCATGGGCTGAAGGTTATCACCCCATGTCACAGACGGGGAAACTGAAGAGAGGGCCTGGTGTGGTTTCCCCAGCTCATGAGGCCTGTACATGGCACTTGCCTGTCATTTTAACACTCCAGGTGACTCTGATTGGAAGAACCAGCCAAAGAGCTCCTGAGATGCTCATTAACTGGTCCAGCCACTCTGGAAATTCCCTCTTAGTTTGGCCACTGCCGCTCACTTGCTGCTTCAAAGGCTGGGTGATATGGAGACTGCACCTCTGGCAGGGGGGCCCTGGGGCCTTAGGCCTGTCCCGTAGGTCAATGTGCAAACATTCCTGAAGTGCCTGAGAGATCACACAAGTGGGGAAATTCCACCTCTTGGAGGGTTCATGAGATCATAAACTCTCCCCTCCGGGAGAGTGGCTAAGGCAGAGCACCCCAACAGCTGTGCTGGGAGCGGTTTGTGGGGCTCTGCGGTACTGTTCCCCTCAGCCCTGGGGGTGGCTCCTCCGGACACAGGCAGTTTGGTGCCTTTACCCATGTGCCAGCACCCCTGCTGCCATGTTCTGTGTGTTGTGACACTGGAATGTTTGGAAGGCAATGCCCTAAGGACCAGGAACCTAACTATTTCTCCTTGAGCCCCCTCGCTCCCTACGCCACCTTGGTTCTGTCATGTTGCCTTGCCGAGCCTCCGTATCACCTTCTGTAACATGAAAAACCACCTCACCATTAGCGACCCCAAGGCGGCCATGTGAGGGGCAGCCCAGTGCCCCCGCATTCTCCAGGACGCTAAGCTTCCCCACCGCCCTGCATGGTGGTCGGTGCTGGGACAAAGGAATGGAGCAGGATAAGGAAGAATAAAGAGTGACAAGGGCTGATCTCTTAGGTGTCAGGAAAGAAATCTTTGATAAGGTGGCATTTGAGTAGAAACCTAAAGGACATCCAGAAGCAAGTCACATGGACGGCTGGGGGAAGAGCATTCCAGAAAGAGAGAACAGCGGGTGCAAAGAGCCTGAAGCAAGAGTATGGTTAGGGATACAGGAGACCAGCAAGGAAGCCACCATGGCCGGAGCAGAGTGGGGGACAAGAGAGTGACCAGGAGATTGAAGAGATAGCCAGGGCCAGGTTGCATAGGACCTGTGGGCCCTTGTAATGACTTGGCTTTTACTCTGAGTGACATGGGAGCCATGGGGGGCTTAGGGCAGAGGAGGGCATGATCTGACGTAGATTCTTAGAGAAGCAGAGCGGTTGCTGTGGGTAGTGAAGGTGGCTGGATCCTGGGTATATGCTCAAGGTACAGCAGTAGCATTTACTGAGGGTTGGAAGGCAGGGTGGGAGAAAGAGAAGATTCAAGGGTGAGGATTCAGCTACCCAGTCTTCCTGTCCAGGACTGGAAGCATCTTCTCCTCCGGTCCTGAGAGAGGCCTTTAGCTCACAGGCTCCTAAAGGCCCCTGGAGCCCAGTGGGTGGAGGCCAAACCCTGGCCACACCCACCGCCCCCAAGCCTGAGTGCGGATGCCTTTCTCTTCAGGGAGACACCTACGGCCCTCCTCATGCAACCTGCCCCGGGGCCTTACCTGACACCATCTCGCCACCGTAGCCCTGCTTGACCAGGGAGAACACCAGCTTCTGCTGGTGGGCACAGTCGATGCACGCTTGGACGGCCTGCTGCAGCACCGCCGACGGCCTCTCGGGCCCGAAGTGCTCGGGGAGCTGCTGCACCTTCCTCCTCTCCAGGAACGGCCCGGCGTTGGCCTGCTTGTTGATGTAGAGGCAGACTGCGGAAACAGAGGCCACAGAGCCCTCGGCATCGGACGCACATCCGGCCAGCGGGCTGCTGCCGTGTGCCCCCCTTGGCCCTGGCCTTGGAATGCTGGAGAGGCAAAGGTGGAACGGATTGTTCCCAACTTAAGAAGTAAAAGAGCCAAACGCCCCAACTGCCAGGGCCTGCTCTTGGGGGCCTCCTGCTGGGGAACAGAGGGAGCGGGGCCCACTCTGGCGTACTCAAATCCAAATTAAAGACAATACTGGTGGCCCATGTGGGCTGTGTATGAACGTATTTCCATGCTGGGAAGTACACAGACATCTCCCCAACCCCTCCAAGGAGCTGTCAGGCTCCATATGAGGTTTGTTGTTTCTTTGTTAACCTTCTATGAATAAAATACCAAGATGATGCTGATCACTCCAGAGACTCTGTATTTGATGGAGTTCTAAAGGGAGTGCTATTTATAGTCTCAGAGAAAACAAACGCTCAACAACCCATTTAGGTGAGACCAGTCAATGGTGCCCACACTGTTAAAGGTAATATACCCCATCGATAAAAAATTGTTTAGCACATGACCCAGACTATGTTTATTTATTTACAGGTTATATGCATTCTTAACTCTATTAATGCATTGTGTACATTTTTTGCAGGAAAATATAACATTTATATAATGTAAATCTTTAGGAAAGTTAGAATGTCTACAAAACTGGTTTTCATATACAATAGATTTCAGTAAATCACAGTGGAATCTTTATGAATTTTGCAATTAAAAAGAAAAAGAAATATAAATCCTTTTTTAGTAGAAAGATTTTGTACAGAGAAGATCACCTTAGGAGTTAATTATCATCAGTATTATTAGCTTGGTTATTTGGGTGAGGGGTTCAGAACTAGTTTATATTATAAGTTAAACTTAACCATGTATCCCACCTATAATTCAGCAACAGCTGCCTAACTGGTCAGCCTGTCTTCGGACTATTTGTTTTAGGATTCCTATTGTCCTACTGACATCAAGCCAAACTCCTTAACAAGTGAAAGAGTGCCCTAGCCTACCTCTTAAGAAAAACTATCCAAAACTTGTAAATAACAAAGAAAAGCTATTTCCTTCCCTTTCAATGACATTGGAAAGCATTGTGTAATAAGTATTGCAGACATTTCAAACATAACCAAGAAATAGAAATTTGTAAAGGGCGAGATAAAAATGAGTACCAATAGCAGGTGTCATATTGCTTCTATACATCTATGACAGCTTAGATGTGTCTGCTCTCCCTCTCCCTCCTCCCCCAGCCCCAGGCCATGAGCATCTTACCTTGGAGGCTGCTGATGCAAGGGAATGTTGAAGAGGGACTTGAAGAGGAGACCAATAGCATTTTGGAAAGGTTAAAGAAGAAGAAAGGGTTTTGACTGAGCACCTACTGTACTCTCAAGACAAGCCCGCTTTATTAGTGAAGAAACCGTTTATTTAATGAAGAAACCGGGGCTGAAAGCAGGGAGATGGCTGCTCCCAGTCTGCCGTCAGCGGCACGGCAAGGACATGGACTAAGGGCCTTCTGATGACAAGCGCTCTTTTCACTCTACCAGGCTGCCTGCTCGGCCTCTCATGCCAGGCGATAAGGAAAACCTAATGAACAAGAGACCTTGATGCCAGGCACTGCGCCACCCTGACAGGGAAAGAGTGAACAAAATGAAGCAGTCGCTGCCCCCACAGAGCTTATGGCCGGGTGGGGAAGGCAGACCTGTTCACGACCTGTTCATGACCCCACGAGCTGCTGTGGGACCTGTGAGGCCGTGGCTGTGAGAGACATGGGGAATGGCAGGAGAGCCCATCCTGGGGACCCTGGCGGGAAAATCAGGGAGACCTTCTGGAGAGAGGGTGCCTGAGCTGAGATATAAGGGAGGAATAGGTGACCAGAAGGGAAGATCCCTCCAGAAGGAGGGAGAGAATAGGCTAAGACCCTGTGGCCAGTGCTAGGGGCTGAGAGAGGAGCAGTGCGCGGCAGCCTGCAGGGCCCTTTCGGCCATATTAGCAAGTTTGGTCTTTACCTAAGAGCAGTGGTGGGGACTGAAGCAGTGGGTTGTGATGGGGGGACTCTGTGTGCACGTGTGTGTGTGAACATGTGCGTGGCACCACTGGTTGTTGTTACCGTGATGTTGAAACTGCCGGTTGGTGGGTGCCCCGTGAGAAAGAGATTGGGATGCGCACTACCCTGGCCGGACCGGAGGGTTCTGGGTGGGACTAAGGGAGATGAGGATCCTTAGGAGATCCAGGAAACGGAATGGGAGCACTGCTCAAGGTGAGCAGGCTTATGTCCAGTGCAAAGGGAATCTGCTCTGAAAAGAAACACATCTGGCCACTCTTGTCCACGCCTCCCCCTGCCACCCAAAGCAACCACTGAAACCCAAGATTCATTGAAGCCCAAGTTTTAAATAATCCAAGCTGCGGGACACGTAAAGTCATGTTTTCAGAGGTCTGGTCATCCTGTCTACTGTCTGGCTAACACACTAAATCCTTCATTAGAGCCACTCATCAGCAGCTCTTTAGCTCGCAAAGCAACTGTTAGGCGGCAGCCGCCCCATTCTTTGCAGGCCTTCGCAGCCTCAGAGCTCATCCTGCGGACCTACCTGTGACAGCCTGCGGGGCCACCAGGCTGGGGACGGTGGCTGCATCCTGAGGAATGGAGCTGAGGTCGGGCTCCAGGGTACTCCGCAGAGGTGAGAGGGATAATGGAGTCATGAGGACCCGAGGCTTGAGCTGCAAGAAAGAGCCCATTTGGTCAGCGAGAATCTAGAAATGCCCCTACACCTTGCCAGAACCTTTCCTGTTTGGCAGTTAACTGTCACCGCTCTACCGTGCTTCCACGCCTGTCTGTGGTGTAGCTTTGGGGCCTCAACTTCAGTTTCAAGTTCATGGTCAGGATTCATATTTGGGGGTCCATTCAGAGGTCAGCTCTGTCCCCCCACCCTTACAGTGGAGCCACCCAGGAAATGAATGGCAGTTGGTCTGGGAATACACAGAGATGTGAACAGTCAAAACCATGAGCCCTTTGAGTGCAGGATGCAGGATGGGAGAGTCAGGTTCCAGCCTGTACTTCCCCACCTCCCGACCCCCATGCTCCCTAAAATCCTGTGGACAGGGCATTCCCTACACCCACCCAGAGACTGACCTTGAATCTCTCCTCCCTGTCTGCCAAGCTCTCTGCTCACAAAGATCACTGGGCCCTACTGGGAAAGAGAGCAGCTGCCGCAGACTGCCAGCACCAGCCTGGATGTGGACACACGTGTGTTTGCTCACAGTGAGCGGCAGCCACCTCGAAGGTCCCAACAGAAACCACAAATGAGGAGCTGAAACGTGCTTTTCCAGAATAAGGGGGAGAAGGCTAGTTGATGATCCCCTCATCAACAAGTCACTCTTTGTACCAAGCTTGGTACAGAGACAAGCTTTTACTCTTAGCTCTCCACCCCATCTTCCGATGGCTTCCAGTTTCTTCATGCTACAGGAAGCTGGGCAGGAGCCCGAGGAGGTGAGCCTGTTAGTGAGCTGGGAGGGTAGGCGGCCTGGGGAAGGCGGCCTGGCTGCTAGCGCCACTGAGGGGACACCAGCATGTGTGGAAATGAGTTTGAAATGAGCTTAGTCAGCAGTGAGCACGTTGGCTGCACAGTGCTGTATGGGTGCTGAATTGGGGGCTCTTGAGGGAGCCCCTGTATTAATCAGAAGCTCCAATTAACAGCAGAGATCTCTTCTCATTCTGAGTGTAGCATTTGAAAAATGGAAGGGCCCATCATGTAGCAATACACTGCTAAATATTACAAAAACAACTTAAAAGAAACCTCAGTGGTGGGAATTAGTGACCAGAAATCTTCTGTGACTCGGTCACCATGACTTTGGTGTGGCTTCCTGAACTGCCAAGTGTGATGAGGGCAGCAGCTGCCCTACCTGTTCTTGGAGGTCATGCACCAATGGTCCCAGGACTGCCTTTCTAGGAGTGATATATCCTGCCTTGCATGGCTTGTCATGGACAGGCTGAGTGTGACAGAGTCCCTGAGGACTTCAGACAGCAGACTCTGTGAGAAGCTTGGCAAAATCCTCCTTCGCAAGCTTAAAGCCCTCCAACCCCCAACACAGAGATAACGATGTTCCTTGGGGGAAAAAAGGGAGTTGGCAAATTGTCATTTTCCCCTTATGGTCTTTAAGTAAATCACACAAAGATCCTTGTGATCCTTCCCTAGGAAGATGATGATGATGGCTAAAACATAAATATCCAGACACTGTTTACTATTCATCAAAACATCATAACGATTTTAATGTCTAATGCTTGCCACTATTTTAATACCTATTAGAGAGGAATGTGTTCTTTGAACCCACCTCAAATGAAGTAATAGAATTACAATTGGCTGTCACTTCTGCCCATGTCTGCCCAAGTGAAGCAATTATAGGGGTTAGCCTAAGTCAGTTGGTTGCAAGGAAAACCTTCTGTGTTCATCCAACTTCTAAAACAACTGCTAGGACTCTTGAATTTCATTCAACTATGGGCAGTACATGGATTTTTAAAAAACATCCTGTTTGCAAGAGAATAAATCATAAGTAGAAATACCCTTTTGACTTGACACTCAGAAATTTCTATCTTGTTGCTTAATATAAAGAATCATAAATAGCTTAGCACAGAAAAAAGAGCCACCCATGATTTTAGAAAGGTCCTGAAATAGAGACGCACAGACATGAGCCCGCTGGCTGGAAGCATTCCTCTACTGTGACGTGGGGCCCAGTGTGTCAGTGCAAGCCCTCCCGCGTGTGCAAAGGGGAGCACCCCCTCTGCCCCCAAACTATCCAAGCTGTTCTCTGGCAGGGCATTTGTCTCATTGTTGCCTTGGGTTTTTAAAAAATTTGCTTGTTTGTTTTATTTTGTTTTTTAAATGGACAAAATAAAACATAATGCTCATACATTAGCTTCTCATACCATTCTTCAATAAAAGGAACCAGGGATCCTTACAGAAATGGCTGCTTCTAGGACTAGGTTAGGGAATACACATGATGAGCCTAGAGCATCTGCTAGTGCCAGAAAGTAAGAGAATAGTAATGAAAAAAGACCACACACGATGGGGATTGGTTACAGGGACACAGGTACCAACAGAAAAAGCTTCCAATGGCCAACTCTAGACCCATATAAGCAACAGATCAATAATGTATTAATGGATAACTCAAAGTATAAAATAAATATCCATGAATCTATACTGATATAAATGGCTAAGTAAATAAATGGGGGAGAATAGATGAATCTCCAGTGCATAAAAATCCCAAATAACTTATGTCACTATTTTACCCTCAAGTAGGTGAAGCATAACTGCCCACTCCTTAAGTGTGGGCTGTGCATAGTAACTTTCTTCCAAAGAGTATAGTAAGGACATGGCAGGAAACATAACTTTACAGTGGGAAAACCTGATAAATACCACTTCGACCGTAGGATCAAGGTCAACATCAGCGGTGATGTGTCAGATTGATAGTATGTGCTCTTATTATGATATAAGGAAAACCACACTTTACCTCTGGGATCTTCTTCCCCAAAACCCATAGCCCCCATCTAATCAAGAGAAAAACATCAGACAAACCCACATTGCAGAACATTCTACAAAATATCTGACCAGTATTCTTCAAAACTACCAAGGTCATCAGAAACAAGGAAAGTCTGAGCAACTTTCACAGCCCAAAGGAGCTTAAGGAAACATGACAACCTAAATGTAATGCGGGATCCTGGGACAGAACAGGGAAAAGCTAATGAAATCCAAATAAAATACTGGTTTTATTTAATAATGATGTATTATTATTGGTCTACTAGTTGTGGCAAACATACCACAGTAACATAAGATGTTAACAATAGGGGAAACTAGGCATGGAGTACATGAGAATTCTCCGTTCTATCTTTGCAACACTTCTATAAGTCTAAAACTATTCTAAAATAGAGTTTATTTCAAAACATTAAAAACAGAATCTGGCAGAATGAACTGGGTCAATGAAGAAGAGGAGAGAAGAGAGTCCTCTCCTCAGCACATAAAACTGGAAGACTTGCAGCCCAGGACGCCTTGCTGTGACATACGGGAGCTAATTCTTGGCCTTTGAAGCCAATAACCCTGTACAGATGCTAGAATAGCTGGCACCTTTACCTGAAATTTGAAACCTCAATCCAACAGGTAGGTGACTCCTCACCCAGGGCCAGGCTGCCCGTGCCTGCTGCAGGGACTGTTGGCCTTGTTAGAGTATCAGGGCAGGGTTAAGGAGAGGGGTGAAGTGTCAGTCCCTGCCAGCTGCAGTCTCCACCAAAGGGGCTGGGGACCTGGGACCAGCTCATCTTTCTTTTCCATTTATAAATGCAAATGAAGGGCCTGGAGAACTTCTTACCTCAGCTGTCTTTTGGGGGCGACCTTCTTTAAGACAGTTGCTGGAGAATCTCTGGAAAGAATTGGGAGGGGGTTTGGTTGCAAACTAAAAGTGACCAGGAGAACATTGAAGGGGACGAGGCTGGTTGATGTAAAGTTTGAGTATTTTTCTAGAAATATCTGAGTTTGACAGTAACAGAAACACTTTAAAAAGTGTCTGGCAGACTGGCAGCAAGAGGTTGGTAACCTGAGGATGGAGAAGGTGGATGGGAAGTACAAAGATGGAGAGAGCTGCCTGCCCACCAGTAGAGGACAACCCAACAAAGCAAAATTTAAAATGAGTTCGGGGTGGCCGCAGGCACCTGTGATGGAGCATGAGGTTTTGGGGCCTGGGTTCAAAGTCCAGCTCAGCCACTCACTAACCCTGTTCTAAGCCTCGTTACTTAGGCTCTCAGAGCCTGCCTTTCCTCACCTGTAAAGTGAAGATAATAATACCTCTTTACAGCCATATAGTAAGGATTAATGCAAACATTCAGCATCAAGCAAAGTGAGAACTCAATAAATGTTCATTTTCATTTTTGCCATTAGTATTATTATTACTACTATTAGAGATTCCAGAAAGGCAAATAAGCCCCAAGTTTCTTGTTCATGCAGCCATGGCAGCAGAGGGAAATTGCCCATCTTTCCTGAGACTCATCTACATTTTCTTCATTTGTCACTTAAGATCACATCTTCACAAATCCTTGCAAAGCCACTCTCCTGCCTCACACCTCACAGATGATCCCCTCAGAGAAACATACTCCCAATACATCTTGAAATGGTTCCTAAATATTGCTCATGCAGGAGCTGTCCTTTCCAAGTTGCATCATTTTTAAGCTACATCTAAAAAGGAAAAAAAAAATCACTTTTTCAGTCAGGCAGTCCTTTGTTCAACAAATACTTCTTAAGTACCTAGTATGTGCTAGGAACTCTTCCAGGTGCTGAAGTTTCAGCTGCACCTGGGGAAGATAAAGTCCTTGTTCTCAATGAGAACAGCTAGGTGACGAAGGTAGGCCTACGAGGATCTGAAAGACAAGAGGTCACCTATCATGGCTACAGAAAGAGCTTTCCAGGCAGACAGAATAACTCGTGAAGCCAGAGTGGCTGGAACCATGGGCAGGAGGCAGGATGGTGCCAGATGAGGCCAGCTAGGTGGTGAGGATCAGGTAACAAGGGCTTTCTAGGTCAGTATTGGGAGTTGAGTGGTGTCCCCATAAAAAGACATATGCTCGAGTCTTAACCCCCAGTACCTGTGAATGTTCACTTTAATTGGAAATAGGATCTTTGCAGACGTAATCAAGTTAAAATGAGTACATGCTGCATTAGGGTGGGCCCTAACCCCATGACTAGTGTCCTTATAAGAAGAGGGAAATTCGATACAGACACAGACGCCTGGAGAGAATGCCATGTGACAACAGAGGCAGAGATCAGAGGGATCTGCCAACAGCCAAGACCAGAAGCCAGGAAGGGGCAAGGAAGGATGCTTTCCTGGAGTCTTCGGAGACAGCGTGTCCCTGCTGAGACCTTGACTTTGGACTTCTAGCCTCCAGAAATGTCGTTTTTAAGCCACCCAGTTTGTAGTACTTTGTTATAGCAGCCCTGGGAAACAAATATAGTCAGGAGGAGGAGTTTGGATTTTATTCTAAGAGTTATGGAAGTAGTTAGAAGATTTTAAGCTGGGACCCACACAACCCAGTTTTTGTTTTAGGAAGATAAATATGGCTGCTGTTAGAATGGATGGGGGGTGGAGGCAGAGTGGAGAAGAGAACACTAGTTAAGGTGGTATCACATGGCCCAGCTGAGAGACGCTGGCGGCTGAACTAGGGTGGAAGTGGGGAGGTAGAAATAATTGGTTGGATTCAGGGTGCGCTTTGGAGATGGAATTGAGGTGGCAGGTGAGAGAAAGCACAAAATCTAGGATAACATCTAGATCTATTCACAAAAACTTGCCTTTGATAGTATGTTTTTGTCACATCGGTTTTAAAACATTACCATTTGTTTACTTATTGCTGATTTAGTTAAATTATTAACTAAACTCTTTATTGGGGGAGCAATAACACTAGCTTTGTCTCTAAGTTTCAAAACATTCCTTCTCTGATACTCAAGTAGTAAACCCTCAGAATGGAACAGGAAACGTTCTGTGCAGAACATTAGAAGAGGACATGAAGAGAAGGAGAGAATCCGTATTTCCTCATTTGGGACATGGACGTTGAGAACTGGCATGGATCCAGGCATCAGCTGCACGTTGCCTGCCGCACTGCAGGGCAGTGGCAAGAACACAGGACTCGGAGATAGTGACTGGCTTTCTAACTCTGGTTCTGCCGCTGACTCGCATGGGACTCTGAGCAGCTCACTCAGTGTCTCTGAGCTTCGTCTTCTAAAGCCATTCAGTGGGTTACAGTTGTTGATTTCTAAGCTCTCCCCAACTCATAATGTTGTGTGTGTAACTTTCATTAGACTACTTTGGAAAACATTAAGGAATTTGAGACAAAGCCAGGGTCAGTCCCATAGTTTGAATGTTGACTAGAAGAGATGTAGCATCCTAATTTTCTTTGAAATTCTGTTTCTGATAATATAGAAAATTCAGTTATTAGGATCAACTAAAAACAATAAGAAACAATAGAAAAAATGCAAGAATGAAAGTATGGAGGTGCTGACAATACATAAAGAACAATCAGGCCAAAATATAGGTGAAATCTGGATCCTGGGAAATGCTATGGAGCCCTGCGCTTACCCAAAGGGCTACAACCTCAAGGTAAGGGTGAGCCAGCTATAAACTTATTCCACCCTTCCCCCACTCCTACCTAGCTACAAGGAAAGTTGACACTGGGCTAAGGGGTGTGCAGAATCTCTGAGAAGATATTAGCACAAGCCAGACCTCACACAGATTTGCAGCCCCAATTTACAGAACTTGAGTAATCAAGAAAACTTTAGGCTGTGAATTTACTTCAAAAATTACCCAATCTGGCAATATGCCGGGTACCAGGAAAAGCAAAAGCAAACATAAATCATCTCTGGAGAAAGGCCTCAAAGAAGTCCCCAAAAATAATTTTTCAAAGTCAGTGAAGAACAGTCCAAAATACCCAAGC
>NW_012149174.1:3809144-3913179 GCF_000956105.1 Propithecus coquereli
AATCCTAGCACTCTGAGAGGCTGAGGTGGGAGGATTGCTTGAGGTCAGGAGTTCAAGACCAGCCTGAGCAAGAGTGGGACCCTCTCTCTATTAAACATAGAAAAAATTAGCTGGGCGTGGTGGTACATGCCTCTAGTCCCAGCTACTCGGGAGGCTGAGGCAGGAGGATTGCTTGAGCCCAGGAGTTTGAGGCTGCTGTGAGCCAGGCTAATGCTACTGCACTGTAGCCCCAGCAATGGAGCAAGACTCTGTCTCAAAAAAAAAAAAAGAAATTTTTAAAAGGTGGTATGTAATCAGTTGAATTTAAATGAAAATGACTGTCTAAAACAATTCTAATTATGTCTTAATGGGCTAAAAAAGCAAAAAGAATTAAAATGGATAACAACAATAACATATAAGTGAGAAGGATAAATGATGTTAAAATCTACTAAGATCCTTGTATTATCTAGGAAGAAGCAAAGGTATGGTTAACTTTAGAAGACTCTAATACATAAGCATACTATAATTTCTAAAGTAGCCGTTAACGCAACAGAAAACAGAGTGTTTAACTTCCAGTGAACAGAAAATAAAAATTATAAATAAAATAATCATGGCTGGGCACAGTGGCTCACACAGTAATCCCAGCACTTTGGGAGGCCCAGGCGAGAGGATCACTTGAGCCAAGGAGTTCACAACCAACCTGGGCAACATAGTGAGACCATCTCTACAAAAAACAAAAAAATAAACCAGGCACGGTGACACGCACCTGTAGTCCCAGATACTCGGGAGGCTGAGGCAGGAGGATCCCTTGAGCTTGAGAGTTCAAAGTTGCAGTGAGCTGTGATTGCACCACTGCACTCCAGCAGCCTGGGCGATAGAGCAAGACTCTTTCTCTAAAGAAAAAATAAACTTCAAAAGAAGGCAGAAAAGACACGTAAAAGAACATATTAATAGAATGGTGGGACTAATAGAAAACAAAAACTATGATATAGATTTAAATTCAAATTCATTGATAACTTCTTTAAACAAACATGGACTAAATGCCTAGTTAAAAGACAAAGATTGTCATACTGGATATTATGGGTTGAAATATGTCCCTCAAAAAGATGTTGGAGTCCTAACCCCTAGTACCCAGTGACTGTGACCTTATTTGAAAATAGGGTCTTTGTAGATGGTCAAGATGAGGCCACTGGGCTGAGTCCCAATCCAACATGGCTGGTGTCCTTACGCAAAGAGGAAATTTGGACACATGGGTAGACACATACAGATGGAAGATAATGAGAAGACAGAGGGAAAAGCCATCTAGGAGCCAAGGAAAGGCTGAAAGTGTCAGAAGCTAGGAGAGAGACATGGAACAGATTCTTCCCTAGAGACTCAGAAAGAACTGATACTGCTGACACCTTGATCTTGGACTTCCAGCCTCCAAAACTGTGAGACAATAAATTTCTGTTGTTTAAGTCACCTAGTTTGTTGTATTTTGTTACAGTAGCCCTAGGAAGCTATTAATAGTACACCAGAGTTTTTAAAAATTGCACTCTCCCTCCTTTCCTTCCCCTCCTGTTATGGACTGTGTCCACCCCCACCCCAAACTTGACCATCTGCAAAGACCCTATTTTCAAATAAGGTTATAGTCGCTGGGTATTAGAGGTTAGGATTTCAATATCTTTTTGAGGGACACATGTTGAAGCTCTAACTCCCGATGTGAAGGTATTTGGAGGTGGGGCCTTTGGGAGGTGATTAGGTTTAGATGAGATCATGAGAGTGGGGCCTCCATAATGGGATTAGTGTTCTTTAAAGAAGAGGGAGAGAGACCAGAGCTCTCTCTCTACCATGTGAGGAATGAGAAGGTGTCCATTGCCAAGAGAGCCCTCACCGAATCCTGCTGGACCTTGATCTTGGGCTTTCCAGCCTCCAGACCTGTGAGAAAATAAATTCCTGTGTTTAAGCCGCTTGGTCTATGGTATTTGTCATGGCAGCCCGAGCTGACTAATGCGCCTCCCCATCCCTACTTAAGGAAGGATAGCCTTGTCCGTGTCGCTGCCCATAGCTTTCCTTGGGGACACATTTCTCCATTTCTCACTCACACTCTTTCTTCATTCAAGGCTCCCTCAGGGTTCTGAGGAGGTGCTGTGGGGAGCAGCCTTAGGGGAAATTAAGTAGCTCACTATGTCCAATCTCAGACTTCAGTCTAAAAACTTGCCTGTTGAAAATAAAAATTGGTTCCAATAACAAGAAGTTTGTGGCCAATGACCTAATTTCATTCCTGGGAGTCAGCCCATGATTGGTTCCATTCATACTGTTTTCCTTCTGCACTTGGGGGAGAGGTGGAAGGACCCACGTCCTTTGGCCTTTGAGGCCTGCTGTGGTCAAATCTGGGTTTCTATTAAGTCATCTTTGCACTAAGACTTCCCTAGGAAAATAAAATATAGCTCCTGCATTACAATGACAGCAGAGGGGCAGGAATGGAGGTGGGAGGGAAATGGTCCAGCCTTCCTGTGCCTTTCAGAGCTGCAAAGGAGATGAGGGTAGGAAGAGAATGCTGCCGCTTTATCCCACCAACGCTTTGTTGAGTTCAGGTTCTCTTCTGGGTCTAGGGATGGGCTGAAACTGGTGAGGAAGTAGGGAGTGCTGCTGCTCTACCTGGGGTGGGGAGAACAGTCTCACCTCCTCCTGACAGAGGAGACAAGGAAGCCAGTATCCCATGGGTACCAGGAAAGAAAAGGAAGAAAAAGGAAAACAAAAAATACCATCCCTGAATAAAGTTGAGTTCTGAAAAACAGATCGAGCTATGAGAATTATTTAAGGGAATGCTCACTGTGCCCTCTGACCCAACAATCTTTAGTAGAAACCACATGTTTCAAGGACTGCTTGGTATGACTGGGTTTCTTACAGAAGCTGGTGAGGGGGCTAAGCTCCGTGCACCAGCAGCACAGATTGAAAACAGCCACGCTGACGTGAGCACAGGCCGCAGACATCGGGCCCAGGCATTCCATGCTCAGCAGAACTCAAAGCAGTGGGGCGCTGGAGCCGGCTTAGATTTGGCCATAGGAGGGGACTGTTAAATTTTCAGAACTATTGCAAGTTGATTGTTAAACACAGTCATTATGAAAATTAGAGTGTATATATTTATAAATTAAAGTTCATTAAAAACAAAAGTAATAGATACTCAAAACTCATCACTTTCTCATTGTTTTACTGTTGCGTCTGTATTTCTAAGGATGCGCTGCTTGCTGTACATCTTTTCCCCACTCCATGCTCAGGGAAATCACACAGATGGCTCAAAAATTGGCCGTGTTGGGAATATTTGCACCTTGGAATTTGGCAAATGCTGCAAATTAGGGCTGGATTTATTATTTGGTTGATTTATAGACTTAAGAAAATGATGGAGAACATGTTTAAAAGGCAGATTAATCTTGAAAGTGTGTCATGTCTGTAGTTGTTACATTGTAAATAGCACAAAAAACTGAAATTCTTTTTTGTTTTTAAAAACTATTATCCTAGCTGGGGGCAGTGACATGCTCCTATAGTCCGAGCTACTCAGTAGCCTGAGGCAGGAGGACTGCTTGAGCCCAGGAGTTCAAGGTTGCAGTGAGCTGTGATCGCACCTGCGAATAGCCACTGCACTCCAGCCTGGGCAACATAGCAAGACCCCCATCTTAAAAAAAAAAAACTATTATCCAATACAGCAGTCATTCACTCTCTTAACAAACAAGGGAAGCTCCAACATACCCTTTCACTGTTTATCAATACATTCATTTCACTCCTTAACATAAATGAAAATATCAGCTAACATTCATGTCAGAAAAGCTACACTCAGAGTGCTGGCTGTAAAACATCCACCAGCATACCACAGCTCCTGCTGAGCCCTGCTCCTGACCCCTGCTCCAGCAGAGTGTCGGGGGCAACAGAAGACACAGCAGAGAGAGTCCCTACCCCACATGCCACACAACGTTCAACCCAAGAGAATGGCCCCTGCCTGGTGACAGTGTCATCATTTACCCCACAGGTCACAGATGGCATTCCACACCTGCCATCGGCAAGAGAAGGACCTTGGAAATGGGCACAGGAAGAGTTGCTAGGTAGCCACTGTCCCCATCCATACTATTTAGCGACGTGTGGTGTTCATAAATGCGGCTCCAAGGCAGTACAACATCTGATCACCGCAGAAACAGTGACGCCAATTCAATGGTTCTAATGAAGACACACATTTTAGAAAGCAGCTTTAAATAAATGTTAAGACAAACAGACACCCTTTCTACTTAAGTTTGAACATTCTCTTACTTGAGATTTTTGTGAACTTGACTTCCTTGTTACACAGGGCCAAGAATACCTACTTTTTGGGCACAAAAAAAAAAGGACGACAATGAGAAAGAGAGAACAAAACAATTCAAAGTACTGAAAGATTACAAAATATTGTATTTATCCATATTAATTAGAAAATTACTTTATCAAGTGAATTTTCCAGTTAACAGAAGACTTACGTTTTAACCGTTTTGTTTTTAATACTTCAAGGATAATATCCTTTCTAGAACAGGCTGCACTTTTCTTAACTCATTAAGCAGAGCAGACAGGACATCATCTACTCTTTCTTAAATGTGGAAGCGTAATTGCTAGTCTGAACAATAACACCAAGAGATTGCTGAGGTGTACAGGGCTTGGTTCCTTCATGCCTAAGGCCTGCAGTTTTTCTGACTCTCCCCTCACTATCAAACTACCAAGGATTAAATAAGAAAATACACATACAGTGCTTTCACCCAGAGCCTCAAACATAAAGGTGCTCGATAAAGGTTATGTGTGACTATTGTTGTTATTAGTATTGTGATTACCACATACTGGGGACATACGGCTATTTTTAAAAGTCAGCACTTTTTTGTTTCTGCTTAAATCAAAATCCCAACCATAAAGACACAGAAGATGGAAAGCCCACTATTTGGAGACATTATCATCAGCTGCTCTGCAGAACAGAAGCCAGGATTTGTCTTTGGTGCAGATCCTCTCTGTCTCTTTAAAAAGACCTCAGTGTCATGACATGTAAGGAAAATCTACCTGTTGATATTGGAGATTTTCTGAACTAAGGACCTAAAACCAACATCAGATGATTCAAACTGAGAGGTCAAGATTCTGTGTGATAATGAAGAAGGATCTTTTCATGGCAGTCAGAATATGGCTCTTCATAGAACACAAGATGTTAAGAGGTTTTGCTGTCTTTGTCTGGGGTCAGAGGGGGCAGTAGAGCCATAAGATATGATGCTGTCCCTGCCTGGGTGTGCCCCAGCAATGTGGCTGCAGGCCTGGCACCCAGGGGAGATGGCCAGATGGGCCCTGGGAGGGGCCTGACCTATGAACTCTAGAGTACTGACATCTGACTGCTAGCTCACCCTTCCTTTTCTGCCTGTAATTCACTTGTGCTATCCTCAAGACTCAGAGAAATGTGACTTAAATGTCACAGCCTGTGTTAACTCTTCTTGAGTCTCGAAGGGAGGTCTTGGACCAGAGGGAGTTCCCACATGTGCACAGTGGTGACTGGCAGAGCAGCTGTGAAGCACCAGGCGAGAAGTGGCAAATGTCAAGCAGCACAGCCCTGTGATGCAGTGAGCATAATGAGGTACTCTCAGAATCCCCTGGGGAAGAGCCTGCCAAAGGCTCAAAACTGTGCTATTTTACTACGATAATATTACCGATATCAATATATCATCATAATAGTGTTATTATTGCTATAACAAAATTATATTATTTATTATCTTATAATATTGATAATGTTATTGTTATATTCTTTGATTGTTCTCTCTTGTTAGTATAGTATTATCATATCATTACAACAATAATTGTCATTAGTCTTGCAGTATTTAGCTCTGTGTGCAGCTTTCCCTGCCAAAATACCTTCCCCTTCAAATCTAAAGCTACTAAAAAATTAATACCTTTTGGCACAATCTGGATGGAACTGGAGACCATCCTCCTAAGTGAAGTTATCGCAAGAATGGAAAAACAAACACCACATGTGCTCACTATTAGAGTGGAACTAACCAATCGGCACTTCCATGCACAGATGGCAGGAAAACTTAGCGGAAATCAAGCACATGGGAGGGGTGGAGGGGATGGGTGAAATCACACCTAACAGGTCTGATGCACACTGTCTGACTGATAGACACACTTACAACTTTGACTCAAGCAGTACAAAAGCAATCCATGTAACCAAAAAGTTTGTACCCCTGTAATACTCTGAAATTAAAATTAATTAATTAATTTAAAAAAACAAATCTAGAGCTACTCACTGGCTGTAGCTGAGCTTGTAAGAAACACGTTTACAATAAAGGCAAACAGACTCTGGTGGACAGCTTGGAAGAATTTTCTTAGTAATAGAATACAAAATCTTTCAGGATAGACCAAGATATATCTTATTTCACTTGGTCAGGATTTTTTTTTTGACAACTTCTGGCTCCCTAACTGTGTCCCAGATAGTTAAAATTGCCAAATTAGTTGCCATTTGGTAAATGGAGTGAAACTGTACAGTTTCCTTGCTGGCTTCTTCATAAAGTCCTTTAATGATAAAATGAGATGTCAGGGTCTAGGAAATTGTCAAAAGAAAACTAAGGAGACAATAGATTACCAACTTCATTTTGCCAATTAAGAATAGCTTTTAAATTACCAAATCCTATTAGCATACAACACATAATAAAACAAAGAAACGTTTTACCACCAAAATAGTAGGAAACAGATATTTCAGAATAAAGGACAGTCTTTTAAGTGGCATCATTTTAACTTTACGGAAACTTTCAGAGGGTTCTTATTCTCCTCGTGTCATCATGGAGGGGTAGGAACTTCATGCAGATGGGTAGCTGGTTTGGAACACTTTTAGAACACTAAGCCGGTAGCTTGGGAAGCTGTCTGGGAGCTGTTGGCCTAAAATTATTTCCATACACTTTTCTAAATATGTGGGAAGTGGATTCAAGGAAGAGCTGTGGCCTGTTGACCCCAGAAAAGAAACTGTGCGAGGCAGTGGGAACAGACCTGCCTGCTGTGTGCACAGCCCGGGTTGTCAGCCAAGCAACCCAAATGCTTTCTTCCCGATCTGAGGTGTCTCTGGGTGTTAGGAGCACTGAAAACTGCCCTTTTTAAGAGACAGGAAAATTGCAAAATCAAGTTCATTCCATGGAGTGAATTTCCATTCTTCCTGGCCCCAGTAATGCTGGGTCTGTTGGTAATTTTCATTCTTGGGTCACAGCCCCCAGGAGAGTAGGAGACAGGCCAAATAGGAGAGAGAAGTTTTCAGTGTGTTTCCTCAGACCCTGGATTTGCTTCCTGGATCTATAAATGGAAAGGCTACCCTCCTCCAGCCCTCCCGATACAATTCCCAGGCTCCAGCAACAGCGCAGGTAGTTGAGTGGGTAAGACCTGCCCTAGGCCAGCTTCAGAGATATAATTCTAAAGCTGGCATGAACACGAGAAAAAGGAGGTTCTCTTTGTTAGAAAAATAACCAATGACAGAAGATTTTACCTTATGAGATGGCTGAGTAAAAGATCCTTTTGCTAAAACCGATGACCCCAAAATAATTTCAACTAACCTTCCCCCACCTACTGTTTTTATTTTCCAGCATTTGGAAGAACTGCGGAGAACCGAAAGGGTAAAGGTTGAGTTCATTACCAACTCTTCCAGAAACTGTCTTTCTGATGACCTGAAATCATTTCCATACATTTTCCTAAACATGTGGGAGTTAATTGCCAATTTGCATTTGGGTTTCAGTATTCAGGTCTCAAGATAGAAACATAAGCCTTTATTTCAAGAAAAATAAATGAGGGAGAACTTCTGAAGCTCATTTTCAAATGCCTGAAAGGCTTGTGGAGAACAAGCTTAATCATTTTTCTTCTAGTAGCCTCTTCAAAAACGTCTTAGAGAAGACACTTTCCCTTGGGTTGGAGTTGGTTTATGGTTGTGGTTACATCAGAGGATTTATTCTCCCCTCCAGCCTGTCCAAATCATTTTTAATTCTTAAAAGGGTCACAGGATTTTAATTTTGCCTTATATGCCTCCTTGCAGCCAAACTTGACGTCAGCGCCTTTTATAAACGGGAAACTGTGAATTAACACCCTGAATTTTCCTTACGGTCCCCTGTGTCGAGGCTCTGTTCAGGAAGACTCCTCTGTCCTTTGCTGCTGGCCTGCCAGTCTTGTTCAGTTAAATGTCTCAGGAACATCA
This sequence comes from Propithecus coquereli, assembly GCF_000956105.1. Taxonomy (NCBI): domain Eukaryota; kingdom Metazoa; phylum Chordata; class Mammalia; order Primates; family Indriidae; genus Propithecus; species Propithecus coquereli. Next base: position 3,817,318 of record NW_012149174.1, read on the forward strand.
TCCGCTTCTACTAACACAAATGACGAATGAGTTCTGCAAAGTGGCCTTGAGAGCCGCCCGGGTAGGAACAATTGGGGGAAAAGCTCAGTGTCTGAAATGCTAATTTAGATGCGAGGTTTAATAATGTGTGTTTAGCTATGACCTTAAAATCTGCTCGCCTTACAACTTTCCCCATCTGGTGTAATTTGCTTTTTCCACTTGTAAAAATGCACACGACAGCATGCTTTATGTGCCACGTTGTCACAATGAGGCCTCGCCTGTCATATGCTTCATCGAGACACACTTCTTTCTCATCCTGTCTCTCCCAAGTTCCCAAGCTCCCAACCTGCCATTGCGTTTTGCAGCGGGGTTCTGCCCACGCGCCCGTTCCCCAGCCTGACACCACCGCGGAGGAGATGATGGAGCCGTACCTTGTGCCCGGGTTTCCGCCCTCTTTTCTTTGGCATCTTCACTGCTGGTAAAGAACCACCTGAAGCAGAATAAAGGTGATGAACTGCCATCTTCATAGGTGTGGAGTGAAGTGGAGGTCGGCCTCGCTTTCTCCCCGGGATCCTCTGAGACTGCATCTCTGCTGGTGCCAGTCCTACAGAACGAGGTGACAGATCGCTCGCCGGCAGAGGAGGTGCTAAGGTTAGCACCAGACACAAAGCAAAGGTGCTAAGGTTAGTCCAGACACAAAGCAAAACAAAAACAGAAGTGTTTGTTGGGTTCGCGAGGCAAACATGGATCCTGCTTGGTGATTTGGGCGATACCTGCCGCTTACTGAGGGGGAAGGCCCAGTGTGAGGGAGCCAGGCATCACCAGGAGTATTTACAGTGTTATGGGGTCCTGGGGGAGTTTGCTGGTCCCCAGTACAATTTCAGGGATGGTGAATTTCCGTGGTGCTGTAGTAAAGTGGAGAATATACTGGCTTGGTAGATGAAAACAATAGATTCCCGGCCCCAAACACAGCTGATAACATCACCAGAGACAAGATAACCTTGTGTCTCAGTTTCCTCAGTGAGTTAAACTTTGAACTGATATAATAATAGTATTAAATAAAAACAAAACCACTCTCTCAAATTCATTCCTGTCTCTTTGTTTGGGTTATGAATTGTTCTTACCACTTTTTCCATTGAAATAAATTCAACAATACAAATCAATTGTACTAAAAGTTGATGATGTCTCTCTGTCAAAATGTGAAGAGAGTTTTACATACACAGATGTTCATTTTAACATTATTTAGAATTGCAAAAATAAAATGAATACAACCCAATAACAAGCAATGGGAGAATAGTTCATATATCTACAGAAGTAAACAATCAACTAGTTAAAAGCCTGTAACAACACTCTGAATAACATGATATTGAGTGAAAAAAGCATCACAGATAAAAACGACCCCAACTGTGCAGAAATGTATATGGTCAAGAAGTGGAGGCCGGGCGCAAGGTTCACACGTGTAATCCCAACACTTTTTGAGGCCGAGGCGGGAGGATTGCTCAAGCCCAGGAGGTCGAGGTTACAGTGAGCTATGATTGGGCCACTGCACTCCGGCCTGGGTGACAGTGAGACCATGTCTCTCAAAAATAAAAAAGTGGAAGGAGACATGTTAAAATGCCACCAAGGCAAAAATGGTAGAAATATGGGTAATTGTTCACCAGCTGCAATCCTTTGTACAGTTACTCCACATGCTATAATGAATTTAGCACAGCATCAAAAATACGATTATTAAGAATTGCCTAAATCTTGAAGCAAGAGGTAGTTGATTAACTCGGACCCAGAGAACATAGCGGTATCATGAGCTCAGGTGTCAGATTCCTAAAATGTTCAGGAATTTGACGACTGCGGCAGAACTTTAGACTTTAATTCAGGGGTGATGTTAGGTGATATAATTCATTTCTAAGGATTAGTGGTAACTTCCCATGGAAATGAAAGATTTTTGGTCAAAGGGCTGCAGAAGGAGTTGGGAAGGGCAATGAGAGCTGTCCCTACACTCTGGCCTAAGCAGTACCACAGGGACTGGATTGCTTTGCTTAGGAAAGAAAATATAAGATAGTTGAAATGCTTTAAAACATGATAGGGGAAATTTGGGGAATCCTTTACAGATTTACAGTCACTTTGTTAACTCTCTGAATATTAACAGTATTCTATCAATAATCTCGATTGTTTTTTTTTTTTTTTTTTTTTTTGAGACAGAGTCTCACCGTGTTGCCTGGGCTAGAGTGCCATGGCGTCAGCCTAGCTCACAGCAACCTCAAACTCCTGGGCTCAAGCGATCCTTCTGCCTCAGCCTCCCGAGTAGCTGGGACTACAGGCATGCGCCACCATGCCCGGCTAATTTTTTCTATATATTTTTAGTTGTCCGCTTAATTTCTTTCTGTTTTTAGTAGAGACGGAGTCTCGCTCTTGCTCAGGCTGGTCTCAAACTCCTGAGCTCAAACAATCCGCCCGCCTCGGCCTCCCAGAGAGCTAGGATTACAGGCGTGAGCCACCGCGCCCGGCCCAATAATCTTGATTGTTCTTGGAAAATCATTGTAGTAAACAGAATTTTAAAGTATAAAGTTATTTATTGAATGCACTGTTAACAGTTCAGAAAAATGACCAGATGATTTGGATGTCAATTTTTCCAATTCTTGTGAGTTTAAGAAAAATATCCTATCTCACTGACTCTAAGATGCATGTTTTTTCACACTTTGACATCTCTGAAATCAGCGTGTACCATACAGCACTTTAAGCATGTCAGAATTCCACAGGGAGCACATTTTTTTCTTTCTTAGTAGTATATAAAAGAATGACATGATATAATTAAAGGTATCTTAGAGTCAATGAATTCTGATCAGGGAACATAAACTCATTAACACATAAACAAAAAAAAAATCATCTTTTAAACTGGGCTTCCTGTTGTTTTATTTCTCTCTCTCTGTTGGGAGGAAAAACTAGGACTTGTGCTACTCTTTGCTTCTTGCCTTCCATAGAAGCACATTCATCTTAGAGAGTGTGAAGGACCTTTCCAGGCAACAACAACTGATCAATGAATTTCATGCTAATGGAGCAACAAGGAACTGCTATTGGTGGAATACTGGGTGCCACAGTTATTGGGGAAATATTCAGAGACAGGAAGTCTTCCCACAGTTTTCTCAACTCACCACACCTGGATGACTGCATATTTCATCCATTAATCCCCAATTGCTCATCACAAATAAGTGCAATTATAAGGAATAAGAAAAGACTATTAAAAATTGAAGAGGTCATTTTAATCATGGAAATTCTCTAAATGTCTCATTGAAATAATTTTAAAGAGTCGGGGGAGAGCACTTATATAAAGTAGTTGTTTAATTACAGACCCAGACACTTTGGAAAAGATGGTGGCAAAAGTACAGATACCCCAAAATCTCCCTTTCCAAAACTAAGACATGAACAAAAAAGAAAAAATAACATATCAATACTAAGAATAAGGAAGAGTCCCAATCTTGGAATGCAATGGAAACAAAACAAATGGGCTTGTTTTGTCTGGTTTTGTTTTTAGGGTGAAAATAACTGTGGAAGATAAACAATGGAAATGTATCATGTGTTTAAAGAAAAGTTCAAAACTAATAAAAAAGGGAAATATTCAAAGATATATTAAGAAAGAGTCTTCCAAAATGAACAGTTCCTCTGTGTCTTAAAAAAATTTTCTTTAAGAATGAACAACAAATCCTAATGAAAACAATACATTCAATGGAAAAGTAAAAAAAAAAAAAAAAATTACAAGCATTTAGGCAGAACAAACAGGTCATTACAGCGAGAAGAATGAACAGGCTAGTTCTCTTTGGCACCAGTAGCCAGAAGATAAGGGCATCATCATGGTGGCCTTTTTTACAGTTACTTATAGTTGTTGCCATATTTCTACCTACTACAGGCCTTTGCAAAGGTAGTTCCCTTTGTCTGGAATGCTCTTTCTCCCCCTCTAGTTTACTCCTTTCCTTCTTCATCAATTAGCTTAAGGAAGCTTGCCCTGACCTCATTAGGGTTTCCGAAGCTTATTTGTCCTCAGCTGAGACACAAACCCTCTGCATGTGCAGTATCCACCGTGGAGCATGGACAAGGGAAGCCCAGAGGAACATAAAGCTTACATGACCTGCTGTGCCTCTAACTTAGGAGTTAGCTGACTTCTGCCAGCATCCATGACACTGGGGCAGGCTAATTTGTTTGCTTTGGAAAAAGGTAAAATCTCAGATGCTTCACATCCTTTATATAGATTTAATAAGAAGTAGAAGGACTCAAATGAAGAAAATAATATTTTTAGAAATTCTACTTACGCCCTTAGATAAGACTTGAATAAGTAAAAAGATTATTCTATTATTGGACAGATGGATATTTTAAAAATATAATTTTCACCTAAACTAGTCTATAAGTTAAATGGCAATCATATTAAAAATCAGAGGTAGAAAAATAGTATAAAGAGAAAAAGAAACGATGAGTGAATGATACCTATTCTCTGAAGTTTCTGGTGGAAATTTTTGCTTCTTTAAACTGCCTGTGGTTTTCTTGTTCTTTATGGTTCTGGTTCCTGAGCCACAGAACTTCACTGGCCACTGAGGTAACATCGCAAACAAAAGTAACAAAAAGGCCAAAAGGTCTTTATCAGCAAAAATATCAGAGCTCAGAAGAACGTGCATAAACAGATGGGGATGGTGGTGCTTCTCCTGACCCCTGAAAGAACCTGCTGTCTCCATCACCCGCCTTGACGTCACCTCCGTCTGGGTGGCAGCTGGGTTACTGTCCTTTTCTCATAGATTTCCTGCATTTCTAAGGACCTTCGAAGACCTGGAATGCTGTCCAAAGACATCCTATCCATAGATACATAATTTAATACAACCAAATTTATAAAACACCCAAGAACTCCCGAAATCCTGGAAGCATATAAAATATCTCTGAATTTCTCTGCTTTCAATTGCAGACTTCTGTGAATACAGACTGCCTCAGTTCGATCAGATTTGGAAACCATGTTGAAGCAAAGAACTTTTAGTAAACGTTAAAAGATTCTGTCCCAAGAATAGCTTAATCATCCAGCCTCTAAATCTCCAAGTGATAGCCTTTAAGCGGTCGTCAAATCCTGGCTTGGCATTTTAAATCAAGTGATTTGCCGCGGGCTTCCTATGTCTCTGTCTCCTTATCAAAACAAGGCTTGGGCCGGATGCGGGGGCTCACACCTGTAATCCTAGCACTCTGGGAGGCCGAGGTGGGAGGATTGCTTGAGCTCAAGAGTTTGAGGCCAGCCTGAGCAAGAGCAAGACCCTGCCTCTACTATAAATAGAAAGAAATTAGCCAAACAACTAAAAATAGAAAAAATTAGCCGGGCACAGTGGTGCATGCCTATAGTCCCAGCTACCTGGGAGGCTGAGGCAGGAGGATCGCTTGAGCCCAGGAGTTTGAGGTTGCTGTGAGCTAGGCTGATGCCACAGCACTCTAGCCTAGGCAAGAGAGTGAGACTCTGTCTCAAAACAAAAAACAACAAAAAAACAACAACAACAAAAAACAAGGCTTGGCTAGAAGCACTACAACTGAAAGCAAGAGAAATTAAGGTGTGTTCTGTGAATGTGGGTCTGACATTTTAGCTGTTAGCCTTGCAGATCTGATACATATAAACCAAGGTCTTGGCTAATGGTGCTTCATCAAGATAAACATCAAAAAATGACCAAATCCAAAGCATACTTTAATCCCATGGGGCCATCGAGTCATCCAGGAGCTATCCTGAGACATTTGTTCATATATTTACTCATTCATTTACTAATTCATCCTACAGATTTCTGTTGCATATGCAGTGAGGGTCAAAAACTATGCTTGGGCACTTGGATGACAGCTGAGAGTAAATAAGCCACATCTCCTGAGATAGTCACCGTCTGCGGAGAAGCAAACAAGTAGAGAGGCAATAATAATATGCAAGATAGATGGCCTAACAGAAGTTTTGTATGAAATGCTATTAGAACACCAAGGAGAAAAGAAATCAGTCCTTTTAGTCAAGTTGGGAGGGGTGAGGCAGGAAAAGCATAAGATGATATCAGCGCTAGGATTTTCCCAGGCAGAACAGAGCAAGCTAACATCACAAAGCTGCTGACAGAGCCAATATGTGCAGGGATGTTTGGTGGTTCGTGGAGAAGAGGTGGGCCAGCCAGCCCGGAAGCAGGATCAATGGCTTCTGTTGTTTCTAAAAGACTTGAGAGGAGGTAGTTGTTACAAGGAAGTCTAGTTTCCACTGGACTGTAAGTTATTTCCTTCTATTACGTGCATGGAATGGGTCCTGACTTTGGTGTAATGTTCTTTCTCACTGTGATTTCAAAAACACAACTGGAATCCTATCTTCTCTCGAGCTGGGGCACCATATTAACCTCACTGTGAGCCACTGTCTCTAGTGTTATTCTTCTGCCAGCAGTCTTGTACATACCCGAATATCACGCCTCTGCAGGCTGCTTAGGACGGTGCATGAGCTGGTTTCCAAGAATAAAGAAGCACATTGACATCTGTCTATGATTCCACCGTTCTCCAAGGTAGTCCAAGCCCTCCGGCTTCAAAGACCTTTCCACCTCCACACACTGATCTCCCAACCCTTTGCCACCTATTGCAGGCACCATCAGTTTCATCAAGCACTGATTCAACGATGGTTTATATACAGTAGTTTCTCATTGTTTTGTGCACATACACGATATCTGCACATTCCTGGAGGCCAGGGACCCTTCTTCACAGTCCTGGTATAGTGCTGCACCCACAGAAAGTCCACCTGGCCCCTGTGCTGGGGCAACCTGCTCACCACCGAGTCTAGCCCTCCAGCTAACAGCCCACTGCTGGAGGCAGAGGTGCCTTCATATTTTAAAATTTTGGATAGAAACATATCAATATAATAGAATGCTGTGATGGTCAATGAAACCTTCTCACCATAAGAAGAATAGGGCCACCAATATAACCTATTAAATTTAGAAAATAAATCCCTTCATACAGATTTGTTCCCAATTCTGACACTAAAATTTGGCCAACAGAAGCCAAAGCCAACACTCATCGTGTACTCATTCCTAGCACTCAGGTGTTGCTCTCTGATACTGCACTATAAATAAAACCAGGACTTCTTTGAGATAACTGGTTCCATATTTTGGGGACAGAGAAGGGTCAGGATTAGCTTGGAACATCTTATTATTACCAGAACGAGGATAATTTTAAGAATATCGAGGGGTGGTGCTAAGAGGACAAAGAAGCAAGTTGTAACAATTTATGAATCAATAATAATAATAGTAATGTAGTGAATCAAAATAAATTGTGAAAGGCAACGAGTTGTTTGATACTCAGAAGACTCACATAAGGTGCACCAAACTGTAGTTGCAATTGTTTTAATACAACAGAAAAGTGAATAGAATAAAATTTAATTTAGTTTAGCTGCTTTTTTTTCCCACTGTAATAAATTTTCTTTTTATTTATATAAATGTATAGGGTACAAGTTACATGGATATATTGCATAGTGGTGAAGTCAGGGCTTTTAATGTACCCATCACCTGAATAACATAAATTGTACCCATAAAGTAATTTCTCATCACTCACCCCCTTCCCACCCTCCACTTTAGTTCGTTTTACTAAGTATGGGAGAGCTTATGTATAAGTATTCTGTTCCATTAATTAAGTTCTGATGTGCACTTGTCTCTTCCTGTCTAAATAGAGAAGGGTAAATACAGAGAATTGAAAATAAGCCAACTTGTCCTGAAAAAAGAGAAATTGACCCAGGAACAAAAAGGACTGGTTAGCCCCAGTTGTCCCACATAATCGCCAGGTAGAAAGAGGATTCAACAGAACGTTCAAAGGTGATGAAGCCATCAGATGTCTCTAGAGGAGTTGCAATGTGCAGACTTGTTCCTCCAACCCGCAGATGAAGCTTCTAGATGTGCTAGTAAAGTGTATGGAGAATTACAGACCCAAGCACCTCCTTCTCCGCAGGTAGAACTCTCAACACTATTGTTGGTGGGCTACAAGGAGCTCCCCAGGTCCTTGTACTGGGCCCTCTGTGGCGAGGGAAGACTCTGAAAGCCCGTCGAGTCCATTCCACCTTGGCTGAACCTACAAAAGCTACCACCACTCCCAAATGCTGGAACCTTCCCTGCCCCCTGTAGAGGTACAGCAGCCGGAGTGATAGAAAACCCAGACTCATATATTTAAGGGGAAGGAGGAAGATATGTAAAGCAAAACCAGGGAATATGCACACTGAAGTAGAAAAAGCACCTGTTCCAACCTGCAGGATTTGGGAAAACTTTGTAACATTTGTAAGCATGAGAGACAAGCATGCCGCAGAGGTAGGAATGCTTTACTGGCTGAGCAGCTACTCAGCTGTACCTAAATCTACCTGTTTTCTGGGACCCACCAGTCCCCTCAGCCAGCACAGGAAGAGGAGGGAAGGCTGCTTCTAAGAAACTCCAGCACTGCGATCAGGCACACTGGCCTGGAGATGCCCGTGAGAAGGTGAGCTCAGGGAGCAAAGGAGAGCAGGTGCCAGGCCCTAGAGGGACTGGCTGTGCCACCTCCTTGTTTCAGGTGTCAACTCCTTCTTTTAAAATCAAGTCCTCACATCGACAGGGCTTACTCTTGAGGTGGCATCGTCCCAGAAGACAGCACCCTGGAGGTTCCACGTGCCGGGCCTTCCCTCAGCTGCACCCCTCACCTTCCCCTGCTCATCTCTTTACCAAAGGGGGCTGCCCCCAAGCTGCTCCCCCAGTTCCTGTGACAGCTGGCTGCTGGCCGGGTTTGCCCAAGGGGAGGTACTGCTCTGAGTTTGGAGGGCTGTTGGAATGGGTGAAGACAAGGAATCTATCCCCCTCTCTTTGCTTTGCTAGGTCTCTGCCAGGAACTGCTTTTCCTCTGCGGCTCGAGCTCCCGCTGAACAGGCCCACAAGGTCCCAAGCTCTGCTGGGTGCCCTGGCACTTGCTTCTGCCGCACCACCTCCTCAGTCTGCCCCTTGAGCCTAGGGGTGGCTGCAGCCACAGAGGCTGTGACTGAGTGCCCAGTCTCCTGTTTTCACTCTTCCCTCACTGTGCGACCATTTCCTGCATTAAATACTAAATAGATTTCCTACTTAGACCCCAACTGACAAACGTGAGAAGGACAGCATCTGCCTGCCCATTAGACAGGCCAGTTAATGACGGCACAGAAAGAGAAAACCTATAAGAAAGGCTCCTTGGGCAATTCCCTATCTTTCCTGCTATTTCAGATGATGGAGTCTGTCTCTCTGTGGCCACACCTGGAGATATGCCCACAGGCAAAACATACAGGTGGAGAGCAAAGAGGGAGAAGATGAGGTGCTCTCTGCAGTGGTGTGGCTGGCGGAACCATGGATAAGGGAAATGAGAATGACCTTCGAGATAAATGTTTAAGTTTGCACAGTGGCATGTATAGCATGCTCTCATATGTGGGTGAGGAGGATACATGCAAATATATACTCATCTATACATGTGTATACATTTATAGATGCACAAAATATCTCTGGCACTGTTTTCATGATGGCAGCATTTGTCTTTTGCTTGAGTCCTAGGGGATGGAGAGAGAAAGGGATTTTTCTCTGCATACTGTTTCCTAATTTTTGCATTTTGTATATTTTCAAAAAATAAAAGCAGACAAACAAACTCAATCTAAATGCATGTGTGGCTCTGACATCCTTGGCTGTCACTCAGCCGGGGCCAGCCACACTAGCCTGCAGGAATTGGGGTGGGTGAGGCGCTCCGGGCCCTGAGAGATTGCAAGTCACAAGCCCATGTGCAGGGCTCCGTTCATCGTGTCCCATGGTAGGTGCATCTGCGCGGACCGTGCCTAATAACCCCAGTGACCGGGCTGACCAGCAGCCCTGCCAGTGGGCGTTCATACCTCTCCAGGCATGGAACTAGGTGCTAATGGAAATGACTCCGGGGCCAGGCTGCAGTGCTGGCTCTACCCCTAACCAGCTGAGAGAAGGAGACAAGTCACTTACCCGTCCTGGGCCTCAGCCCCCTTATCTGTTCAGGTTTCACTCTCTAAACTCCCTGTCAAGACAAGCAGACAGATGTGGCCAGTAAAGAGGCAACAAACCCTTTTCAGACTCAGTTTCTTGCTGACACAGACAGAAAAAGCAAGACGAGCGCCAACTCCCCATGTCCCTTGTCCCACAGGACACTGTAAAAACAAAAGGGACTAGGTGGCTGCCATACGAGTGGTGTGGCACCCTGTTGTTAAGGAGCAGTTTTATAGCCCTTGGTTGTGCCTTTAGGGCAAAGCGGAAAGCCTGGCAACTCATCAGCATCAAGGAGGCAGCGAGAAACTGTCTAGTGACAGCCCCCTGGGCAGACAGGGACGGAGTGGCCAATGCCTTATAGCAGCCCCTCAGGAGCCTCCCACACTCTCTCGCTCTAGGAGGCTCACAGGGCATCTGTCCGGACCTTGCCTATGTGGCCAGTGTGGAGATGTGCAGGGTCTCCCGGCTGCTGCGGTAGAGCCAGTCCCCTACACTCCCTCCTGCTGTTGGGAAGCTGAACACTTAGTAGGGGAGAAGAGGGATTTGTACCCAATATGGCAGGAGGACGGTTCTGAGGCAACTTGTATCTCAAGGATGAGGACCACAGAGTCCAGGATGTTCAGAAAAGAGGTCCTGAGGGTCTGAGGTCTTCCAGAGACACAAAGCAACCAAGGGAAGACAGAGCCCGGGGCACACGCAAGCCTGACACCTTCCCTCCAGCTCACCCTCGCCAGCTCCTTGCAGCCGGTGCTCCAAGGGAGCCTTTGGGCGCTCCCCTGTGCTACTGAACCTGGAGGACACCTAAGCTGAAGTCTCCCCTGTACGCAGCCCTGGGTTCACATTCCCCTACCCTAGCTCATTCCGGAAGGTTTTCATGGGCTTGGACATAATAATGAAACTGACCTGCTTCTTCTGAACCGAAGGTACAGTGAGCACTCAAGGTAAGCGAGTTGAATCACGTGTCTCAGAAAACTCTAATTTGTTCCCCCACTCACAGTTTTGTCTAAGGCTGGAGTCAGAGAAGTGGTGTTACTTGATCTTTGCTCAGGTATTCAAGACAGAGTTCTATCGGCATCAGTTTCTGCCCCAAATGTGAGTCCTTTCCCCGTGGAGCCATCTTCAAAGACTTGTGTTCTTCAAGGAGGTAGCGTTCCGGAGCTCCCTCCGAAAGCTCTGCCTGGAAACTGCAACTTGGACAGAATTTTTCTATTCGACATCCTTCCCTATGGCTGCGATTGAACCATTTCCATCACAGCACCTACAACATGTTACTCCATGTATTTTCATCCGTGTCCATCTCCCCCAGTATGCTTGAGCTCCTTGAAGGAGAGTCTATGTCTTCATCCATGTATCCCCTCCCAGTTCGGTGTCTGGCGCACGTTAGGGACTTGACAAATGTTCATTGAATCAATGATGAATGAATGAATGAATGAATGAGCAGTGAACCAGCCCCTCTTCCAGGACCCCTGCCACTCCCCAGCATGGAGGCATCAGGATCCCGCCCAGGGCATTTGTCTTTTATTGTTTAGCAGTGGCCACCGGGCTCAGAATTCCACCCGTGGAGCACTCAGTAGCCACTTTCCAACAACAAGAAAGACACAAGCACATCACATGCTGTGAAGATAGGTCTTCACCTACTTCATTTCCTTTAATTTTCACCATGGTTTTGAGATAAGCGTTACTGTCCTTGGATTTACAGATGAGGAGCTGAGGCCCAGAGAGGTTATGTGAGATCACCCATTAGGGGACAGAAGTGAGATTCCAACCCCCAGCTCTTTGCACAATTCCTACAGCTGTCTCCCTGAGTCAGCCTTGGATAGAATCACAGAAGCTGGCAATGGAGCCAGCTAGGGGACAGGAGGGGAACCCGACCCTTCAAGCCACATCTTCACGTCTCTGTGGGCTATGAAGAGACAGCACTGACACTAAGTGAAAGCTTAGACGGTATAAGGCCGATAGAGCAATGCAGTTATGTAGTCAGTGCCTATGACATACAGAATTGTTCCACAAATTTTTTGAAGATTGCTCAAGAATGATTGCGGACAGTAGTAAGGCAGCGCTAGCTGGAAGACACCTGTCTCTGCTAAGGAGGCAGTGGCTGTGACTTTCTGTCATTCAGCCTCAGAAATCACTTTCTACAGTATGAGGAAAGGCACTTTAGAGAGCAGCTACAAGTATTTCTTTCTCTTTTTTTTTTTTTTTGCAAACCACTATTTCCTGTTTTGTTCTCTATTTATACTTTACATTTAGTTTTGAGAAAGCACTCGCTGGTGGTTAGGTGTTTGGGTTGTTTCTAGTTCAACCTTTATCTACAAAGCAAACTCCCCTTTCAAGGTGATTTTTTGTAATATAAACAAACTGTAGACCTAAATTCTTTTCAGAGACTTGGCTAATAAAAAACCTTAAAACCTCAACAACAGAGCAACAAGGTTCATATAACACAAATCACAATTCTCTGAGTCAGCATCTCACCAGGTGGGAATCCATTCCCACTCTTCCAGGGCAGCGCTGCTTTAGACAACGACCTTTCCAACACAAACACTGTCACACACATTTTTGGGTGCATAGTTGTTCATCCTGAAGTACAGAAATGTGTAACTATATCTTCACTACAATACTTTTTGAAAAACATTGACGTATCTAAGGCACTTTGTCTGTTGCCTCCAAAGATGATACACAACAAGCTCATTTATTTTTATTTGCCAAGCAAAAGAAATATACCCAGATGCATTCAGACAATACCACGCTTCTCATCTCTTCCTGCAGAGCATCACATCACCCCTGTCTCCCACCTGGATGACACTCACCTCATGGGAGTGAAGCTGCTATGACACCCGGGCACCAGCAGGGGTTCCAGAGCTCTCTAGAAAGCTGGGAGGCTGGGAGGAGAGGCAGGGTACTGGGTGCCCGACACTCATCATCACTGTCTGTACCTGCAGTCACTGTACACTGGTTCCCTCTTGTTTCTTATTTCACAAAGAAAAATCTCAGGGTCTTCCAATATTAGGGACATAAATTGTCTCTGGGCCTGAGAATAGATTGGGTGAAGGGGTGGGAGCCCAGAGCAAAGAGATTGGAAAACTCTCCCCCAGTGTTTGCTTCTCTAACTCACAGGAACAAAAACAAAATGCAGCCTAATTTGCTTCTGATCATCAAGGACCACGAAGGCTTCTCAGTGGTCCTGGTAAGTGCTGTCGCAGCATCATTCTGCCAGGACACGGTGGGCAGGTCACTGCTTCTCTGGCTGGTGTCCCCCAGTGGCCACCCTTGCATAGCCTGTTGGTCCCACGGGCTTCATGAGTACCTTAAGACCAAGGTCAAAAACAAATTCTTAACTCTCTAAGGGAAGCACAGGCTAGGATATAGCAGTCAGGGCTGTGTCCTTACTCATCTCTTCTCCTTCTCTCCTTACTCATCTCTAATCATTTGACAATATTTTCTGGGGACCTACTGTGGTCAGACACTGCTCAGAGCACTGGGGATGTGAAGATGAGCCCACAACGATCCCTTCCCAGACACTTACAGAAGGAGGGAGGAGTCAGTTTGTCTCCTCAAGTCCCAGCCCCTCCCCCTCCTCCCTCCCCCCTATACACACAAGTCCCCTTCCAGGTGGGTCCTACTGGCATGCTGTGGGGTGCAGACAGAGCACAGCTGAATTCACCATGTCCTGCGTCGTTGACACATAGCTTCTCAGTCTCAGTCTCCCAGAATTGCTCTGAGCCTGGTGTACATTGGCAGGTCACCCAAGAAGAAGCACCCACTGCACACACTTAGCCCAGACAAGGATGGTGGCCTGTAACTACAAAGACGGAACCTGTGTAGATTACACCTGCCAGCCCACAGCAAAACTGTCTGGTCAGCCTTCCCTGACCAGCCCCTTCTTCCCTTGGAGCACGCCACCCTTGGAAGGAAGACCTTGTTGCTACTTCCCTCACACTGTGTCCCCCGTGCTGTGGGCACTGTCCCTGGTACACACAATTACACACAGGGCCCAGCTCACAGGACCAATAAGGCAGCAAAGAGTGGATGCATAAATGAATGAAGAAAACATATATCCATGCATATATTATTTTGTTGAATTCTCCCTGCAGGCCTTTAAGGTATTATACAGATTATACAGATGAAGAATGTCAAATCTATAGAGATGGCAGCTCAGAAAGCATCCAAGTCTTGCCAGAGGTCTCACGGCTAATGCCTAACCCAGCCTCTCTCAACCAGCACCTGGTTAACAAGAGGTTAGCTGCCGAGATCCAAGGAGTGTCGTCTCCCAGGGCTTTTGTTTCTGGCTGGCGGTGGGGTGGGAGATGTTGCATTTTAAAAGCTGACTCCTCAAGACCAAAAAGTCAGGAGGCCTTGCTGTCACCCTGAGACAAGTCAACAATATTATTACCATGCTATTTGACCTGGCTAAAAGCTATGTGACCTCTCCTGGCATACGGTGATTCCCCAGCCAATATGATTTGATTGACTCAAAACGAAAGGAGGGAGAGAGCATGCAACCGTACAATTGTGGACTTCCGCTTCTTTGTTGCTAAAGGAAAGGTCAAAAAAGGAAAAAATAATGACCCTTTTGTCCTGCTCCCTCTCCAGTGGGTTAGCAGTCGGCAAACAGGGGCTTACTGGATTATTTTCTAGATCTTCTCCCCTTCCCAAAGGTCTCCCAAGGCCACGCAACAGCAGTTAAATCAATTCTTAATTAGCTTTCAAAGTTTACCTTTTGAAAATCCATATCTATATGAATATTTATTGGGCACTTACTAAGCGCAAGGCATTAGTGCCAGGCCCTGAAGATGCGAAGGGACATCAGGACAAGCATACAAACAGGAAGGCACACGCAGCCATTGGGAATGTCAGTTGAGGACAAACGGTCCATACTTAATGCAGGAACCAGGAAGGAAAGGCTCACAGAGGTCAAAGCACAGAACCAGCCGAGAGAGTCACAAAAAGCAAATTAAACAGGGATGTGTTGTTGGGTTAATTTTTAATTTTCACAGCAGAAAGAACAAGGATGGAATTAGCCTACTGCTTAGAGAATACTGGGGAGTTAGCAAGTGACAGGGAGACACCAGGACTGCTCAGGGACTATTTATATTTGGGTTTAGTACAGAAAAGGGAAGGAGCTCAAAGTGCAGGCAGCAGACAGGCGATGAGAGATGGGGGCTAGCAGGGGCGGTTGGAGGGAGGGGCAGAGATAGTGACAGCAGCCCTCACTGTAATGAGCTCAAATCCCTCTGAACTCAGACAAAGCGAACCCTCGAGCACAGCAGGAGTTTGCAGTTAGTCTCTGAGCTGCCTCTGGAAATTTTCTGAGAAATCAAGGAAAGAAGAGCAGTACTAGAAGAGCAGGGAGGGCCATATTTATCATTATTATTATTATTATTATAGAGACAGGATCTCTCATTCTGTCTCCCAGGATGGAATGCAATGGTGCAATCATAACTCACTGTAACCTCAGACTCCTGGGCTCAGGCGATCCTCCTGCCTCAGCCTCCCGAGTAGCTGGAACTACAGGCATGCGCCACTATGCCCAGCTAATTTTTAAAACGTTTTGTAGAGAAGGGGTCTCACTATCTTGCCCAGGCTTAGTCTTGAACTCCTGGGCTCAAGCGACCCTCCCACCTTGGCCTCCCAAAGTGCTGGGATTACAGGCATGAGCCACTGCACCTAACCCAGACAGGGGCCTATTTTATCCCAATTTTCAAAACAGGATGGATTCTGAATGTGAATAATCAGTTACACAACTGATTATTAAACAAGCTAATAAGCACTTACTAAAGAATGTGGTTGTTACTAATATTGGGACATTGACTCCCTAAAAGCAAATTACAGTACTTTAAAGTTTAAGGCTTAACCTAACTAGCTTTACTTTGGGGGCAGGAGAGGGGGGATACACAGGTTGGAGATGAGAGGAGTGCTATACCATGGGCCATCTTGAATGCTGCAAAGCATTTGCCCAAAATTTCTCCAGATTATTTCATGGTGACATGCAAGTAGTAACATGTTAGCAGAAGGATAAATCTGTTGGGTAGAATCATAACTAATGAGACGCCACCACACAAGTTGCATGACTAATGACAGCGCCAATCTGCAGATCGTCTCTAGTGGCATGCCACAGGTCCCTAGTTTTGGTTATATTCTCTCCACGACAGGGATGAAGATTTGGAAGGCAGGCCTATCAAATAAGCAGATGACATAAACCTCCGAGGGCCAGCTAATGCGACGGACTATAGAATTGCAATTCAAAAAAATGTAAATGGGTAGACCAAATCGATCAGATAAAATAGATAAAACATCATTCACAAACGGACAGGAGAGACTTGACAAGAAAGTCTTCCTGTGTGAAAAAGATTTAGGAATTTTTGTTAACGACGAGCCTTATTTAGATTATGGTGTGGGCCATTTTATCAAACAGCTCATGGGAATACAGAGTGTATGGTGCTTGCATCAAGGGAAACAATCACTCCATTGTCCACAGAACATCTGGAGCTTTCCAGTCCTTTGGGGGGCAAGAATTAAAATAAACGGTGAATCCAAAAGGAGGCAAGAGAAAGGCATATGGAACGGTCCTTTATGGAACAGTCAAAATAACGGAGGGCATTTAGCCTGGAAAGAGGTTATTCCATGTGGCACCACAAGGCAGAACCATGATATGACAGGCAGCCTCCAAAATGGCCTGAGATGATCCATCTCCTGTGTAGCCTACTCTCATGCTGCAAAAAGAATTCAAATTAGACCTGGCATGGTGGCTCACGCCTATAATCCTAGCGCTCTGGAAGGCCAAGGTGGGAGGATAGCTTGAGGTCAGAAGTTCAAAACCAGCCTCAGCAAGCGCTAGACCCCATCTCTACTAAAAAAAAAAAAAAAAAAAGAATTCAAGTTAAATTGTTAATTAAAAGGGTGATTACTCAGAATTCTCAGTGTCTGAGACCCAGTCTAACTCAAAAGTGGGAAAGAAGCAGTTAATGTTCTTTCTTATCTTAGCGCAACAAGAACTAAATGAGATCCCATGTTTTAGAGTGAGGGGGTATTTATTCTCCAGGACATAAGCCCCTGAATGTGCATGGAACACAGAACTGATCACTGGGAAACGTACAGAAGAAGCAAATACTTACTGCAAGCCGAGCAACTGCAGGACTGGACACGTGGTCCATCCTTACTGTTCTAGGAGTGTGTGTTTATGGATATGAATCAGATAGAATCCTAGTCCTTCTGCTTTCATTCTTTCGGTCACTTCTTTATAGGATAAGTGTTGCATCTTTCTACCTGGGGGCAAATCCCAAACTCTAAGAAGCCCAATTTAGTAAGAACATTAG
Organism: Propithecus coquereli; assembly: GCF_000956105.1. Taxonomy (NCBI): domain Eukaryota; kingdom Metazoa; phylum Chordata; class Mammalia; order Primates; family Indriidae; genus Propithecus; species Propithecus coquereli. The sequence goes on from NW_012149174.1 coordinate 3,834,605, forward strand.
AGCCTATTAAAATAAAAAGAAAAATATTTTCTCCATCCCAGCCATCAATCTCTTTTATTACAGTCTTATCATCAGTCTCTTGTGATATTTCATAACACGTTTTCAAAGAGTATCTTTGCTATGAGACCCAAGCAGCAGAAATAGTCAATTAAGATAAAACCAAAAGGTGTGATCATAGCAGAGTGGCTGCTACCAAGAAGGTGCTCAGTAGACACTTATTGAATTGGTTTGCACTGGATTGGATTGAATTGAACAGATTTAAATAGAAATGCTCAGGATGAGGCATTTAATAAACTTTCATCTAATTGAACCGGACTGGCAAAATGAATCGTGGTAAATTTATATCCTGGAACACGGTGCCTCTTTTAGAAACAATCATTCCCTGGTCCCAAAGCAGTGCAGGGGGGCATATCCAGGTTTCTCTGGGTATTAACAGGGAAATATCTCCAGGATTAATGATTCTGATATAAAACTACAATAAGAAGTAGACAATGAATATGTACAGTTATTTCATTTATATGTTATCCAAGTTGCATACAACAAAGCATATATTTACACACACACACACATATATATATATATATCTTTAGAGCACATTTTGTTTAGTTTATTGATTCAAATCTATCCGCATGCACCAGACAGATGGTTGAATACTTAAACTTTATTCTTTAATAACCTAGTTAAGTCATATATGTATTAGTTTCCTAGCACTGTCATAATTACCATAAACTCAGTGGCTTGGAGCAACAGAAATTGTCCTCTCACAGGAGTCCAGAAGTCTGAAATCAAGATGCCAGCAGGGTTGGTTCTGCCTTGAGACCCTGAGGGGTAACCTGAGAATCTGTCCCACGTCTCCTTCCTAGCCTCTGGTGGTTACCAGCAATTTTGGGCATTATTCGGACAGCAGCTATAGACATCACTCCAGTGCCACATGGCCTTATTCTCTCTCTGTGTCTCTGTACTTCCTCATGGCCTTCTTATACTGACACTAGCCATTGGATTTATGGCCCACCCTAATTTATGACATCATCTTAACCAGTCAGATCTGCAAATATTCCCTTTCCAAATAAGTTCACATCCTGAGATTCTAGGTGAACATGAATTTTGAGGAGGACACTATCCAACCCAGTACAAATAGTATGCATCGGCCTTTCAACTGAGGAAAATAATGTCTTTTATCTTATTAGGTATGGTAGTGTGTTAATTAACCCATACAAATTTCTATGAAAGTCTTTTGCTATCATTTAAAGGTATCTTTCTTGCCACATCCTCTTGGGGAGATAAATAAAATCTGATAGCCCTTCTTGCAATATTGCAATTATCTTTTTATGTTCCTGCTAGTTTGTGCAACTAAAGTTTTCCCTTTAAATTTAGATTTTCCAATTAAAAATATTTGGGCCAGGCGCGGTGGCTCACGCCTGTAATCCAAGCATTCTGCGAGGCAGAGGCAGAAGGATCTCTTGAGCTCAGGAGTTTAAGACCAGCCTGAGCAAGAGTGAGACCCCGTTTCTACAAAAAACAGAAAACTTAGCCAAGCATAATGGTACATGACTGTAGTCCCAGCTACCCTGGAGGCTGAGGCAGCAGGATGCCTTGAGCCCGGCAGTTTGGGGTTGCAGTGAGCTGTGATGATGCCACTGAACTCTAGCCAGGGCCACAGAGTGGGACTCTGTATTAAAAAAAAAAAAATTGTCTTAATTGAAGTATAATTTACATAAAGTGAGATTCACAGGTCTTGGAGGTATAGTTTGAGTTTTCACAAATGTATACACCATGTAACTCATACTCAATCAAAATACAGAATATCTCCATCACCTTAGAAAGTTCCTTTATGATTCTTTCCAGTCAATCTCCTCCAAAGGCAACCACTGTTCTAATTTATATCTCCATAGATCAGTTTTATCTGTTCTTGAGCTTCATATAAATGGCATCATACAACATATATATATTCTGCATCTGGTTTCTTTAACTCATAAACATATTTTTAGTACATCAGCAGCTCATTTATTCTTATTGCTGAGTAGTATAGCTTATTGTATGTGGATATACTACGATCTGTCAATCCATTCACCTGTTGAAGGACATTTGGATCGTGTTCAGGTTTAAGCTATTTTGAAAAAATATGCCAGAAACACTTCTATACAAGTCTTTTGTGGGTATATGTTTCTATTTTCTCAAGTAAATACCTGGGAGTGGAATTGTTGGTTTATAAGGTAGGTTTATGTTTAACTTTATAAGGCACTGCCAAACAATTTTCCAGTGGTGGTACTGTCTTTACTCCCACCAGCAATGTAAGAGGGGGCCAGTTGCTCCGTACATCCACCAGTATTTGTGCTTCAGTGTTTCATTTTAGTCATTCTACTGGGTGGGATCTAATTTGCATTTGCTTGAGGAGTGGAGATGCTGAACGCCTTTATATATATATATTGGCCAATCACCTATCTTCTGTTTAAAATGCCTGTTCAAGTCAAATTTTAATTGGTTCTTTGCTTTTTGTATTATTGAGCAGTAAGAGTTCTTTACATATTCTGCAGACAAGTCCATTTTAAAATATATATACTGCAAAATTTCTCTCCCAGTACATGGTTTGCCTATTTGCTCTCTAAATATGGACTATTAATGAGCAGAAGTTTTAAATTTTTGATGAAGACCAATATAGCAACTTTTGTATTGTGATCAGTGATTTTTGTGCCCTCTCTAAGAAATTTTTCCCACCCCAAGATCATGAAGACATTCTCTTATGTTTTCTTCTAGTTTAGAAGCTTTGTGATTTTACTTATTACAGTTCAAGGTCTGTGATTCATCTTATTCTCAGGTATGATGTGAGATACTGTTCAGGGTTCATTCTTCCCCCATACAGATATGCAGTCACGCCAACACAATTTGTTGAAAAGATTTTTCTCTCCCCATTGAATTGCCTTGGTGCCTTTGTCAAAATCAATTAAGCAGATGAATTTGAGTCTATTTTTGGACTCTTGATTCTGTTTTATTGACATATTTATCCTTATGCCAATACCAAACTCTCTTGGTTACTATAACTTTATAGTAAGTCTTGAAATCAGGTAGTATAAGTTCTCCAACTCTACTTTTTTCTTTTTTAAGATTATCTTGTAATTTGCATTTGAATTTCCATAGAAGTGCAAAAAATCTGGAATTTTGATTGGGAATGCATTGAATCTATAAATCAATTTGGGGAGAATTGAAATTTTACCAACATTGAGTCTTACAATCCATGGTGTATCTCTCCATTTACTTAGGACTTCTTTAGTTTGCCTCTGAAATGTTTTTGTAGTTTTTGGTGTAAATGTCTTACACATATTTTGTTAAATGTATCCCTAAGTATATTTTGTTTTTTGATGCCATGGTGAATGGTACTTTTACTTCATTTTCCAATTAATTGTTGCTTTTACATAGAAATACAAGTGAATTTTGTATGTTGACTTTGTATCCTACTAGTAAACTACTTCTACATGACCAGATCTAGAAAGATTTTTTTATACATTCCTTTAGACTTTCCATATACACAATCATATCATCTGTGAGTTAAAAAATGTATTTAATTCTTCCCAATCTTTCTGCCTTTTAATTTTTTTCAAAAAATTTTTTTCTTGCCTTGTTACAGTGGCTGGAAACTCCAGGATAATGTTAAATGTAAGTGGTGAAAGAGGACATTCTTGCTTGTTCCTGATTTTAGGGAAAATTTTTCTATACTTTTAGTATGATGTTATCTTTAGGTATGCATTTTATCAGATTGAAAAAGTTTCTTCTATTTCTAATAACCTAAGAGATTTTTAAAAAAAATTATGAATGGACATTGAATTTTGTAAATGTCTACATCTACTGAGATGACCATATCATTTCTACCATTGTTTAAGTTTTTCATTTAAAAGTATGGAATACTTCATGAATATGCATGTTTTCCTTGTATGGAGCCATGCTAATCATCTCTGTATCATTCCAATTTTAGTATATGTACTGCCAAAGCAAGCATGATAATTTCTACCTTTTATTCTATTATTGTGGAGAATTACACTGATGGCTTTAAAATGCTAAATAAACTTGCATTCCTGAAATAAACTCCACTTGGTCATGGTCCACTATCCATTTTATGAGTTGATGAATTTATTTGCTAATAATTTTTAAGGATTTTTGCATCTATGTTTATGAGAAATGTTGGCTTATAATTTTCTTTTCTTATAATATCCTTGTCCAGTTTGGTGACAGGATTATGGTGTCCTCAGAAAAAGGGGGGTAGGGAAAGCGTGTCCTTCTCCTCTATTTTCTCAAAGAACTTATATAAGACATATTATTTCTCACTGGAATATTTGATAGAATTCACCACTGAAGTCACCTGAGTCTGAAGGTCGGAAGGTTTTCAATTTGTGGGCAGTCATTTTTGGGAAGGCTTTTAATCACAGATTTAATTTCTTTAAAACATAGAAGTCATCCTAGCACTCTGGGAGGCTGAGGCGGGTGGATTGTTTGAGCTCAGGAGTTCAAAACCAGACTGAGCAAGAGTGAGACTCCGTCTCTACTAAAAATAGAAAGAAATTAATCGGACAACTAAAAATATATAGAAAAAATTAGCCGGGCATGGTGGCGCATGCCTGTAGTCGCAGCTACTCGGGAGGCTGAGGCAGTAGGATTGCTTGAGCCCAGGAGTTTGAGGTTGCTGTGAGCTAGGCTGACGCCACGGCACTCTAGCCGGGGCAACACGGTGAGACTCTGTCTCAAAAAAAAAAAAAAAAAAAGTAGAAGTCTATTCTGGTTTTCTATTTCATCTTATGTCAGATTTGGGTAGTTGTGTTTTTCAAGAAGTTGTTTGTTGAATTTATTAGCATCAATGGTCATAATTATTATCCTGCCTTATTATCATATTAATACTTGTATTTTTCAGTTCTAGAATTTTAATTTCTACCTCTTTTTATTTTTAGAGTTTCTGTTTCTCTTCTGAAATAGCCATCTCTTTTCCTTAAGCTATTTAACGTATTCTAAATGTTTGTTTCCTTCCCATGGCCCTCCACATGTGCTCACAGTGTAAGGGACTCATGTGTGACCTGCCCAGCTCCCTGTTCTGCACCCCAAACCAGAACGAGAGCTTCTCTCAGGAAGGACCTTGTCTTCTCTGTCTTTGTACCCCAGGCCTTTCACAGGGATGAGCATGTGGCTGGCGTTGAATAAGTATGTGTTGACTAGATGAATAAATGAAATCAACCTGGGCACCTATCCATTTTTACATGACTTGAACCCCATATTGCTTTTTTCCAAGTCTTAGCAAAAATGAAAAAGAAAAGGAAAATGTCTGGGCATGTTTCCCAACTCAGAGACTGTATTAGGTACTTTTTGGAACAATAAACCTATTTATTCTTCTCTATCCACCACCCAATCCATATATCCACCCTATCCATATATCCACCACTGCTCCCCATAGAAGGAGGCCCCTGAGCTTTCAGCTTTTGATGACCACTCCTTGAATTCTCCTAACTCCCTCCTGAGGGCTGCCTCATTGTTTCCATTGAAAGGTGAGGACCTCGGTGCTATGTCAGTCGCCCAGGGTCTGCGCCACTGCAAATGGTAATGTGGACCTGTGTGCTTGTCCTGAAAGCCCCCCTTTTCCATGCCATAGTCTGTCTCCAAAAGGAAAAGCGCAAGGAAGAAACAAATTAAGAAAGAGAGGTAATGAGGGGTGGTAAGGCAGCTGGAGACCATTTGCATAAGAGAGAAAGAGGAAAGATGTCAGGATAAACAGGGGTTTGTTTTTTTTCCCTGATCTTGTTCTTTTCATCCCTCTTTTAAACAGAGGAAACCTAAGCGTGTTCCTGGGCAAAGTGTAACAAAGCAGGAGGGAAAAATTGACTGTTCAAGAGAAAGCTAAGTGGATAAAAGTCTTGGGGCAAACGTTCAAGTAGGAGTTGGGGACAGGCTAATTTGGAAAGCGGGGAGGAAAGGAGGGTGCAGACTAACATTTCTAACGTGGCAGCCAGAGCCAGAGCTAGTTCTCACGCTCAGCCTGTCCTGTAGGCATTGCTACCTGTTTTCCAGGTGAGGAGCTGATGGGCACAGAGAGAGAAGAGGGTTCAGTAGGCTTGAAGGAGGTGGGAGGGCTGGAGAGTGAGGGGTGAGGAGGGGGCATGGTGTTGCTGTGGAGGGTGACGCCAGCAAAACCACGTGGCCCCCCAAGCAGGAAAGGTTTGCCATCTGACCCTTTATAGCAAATGTGTGCCAACCCTCTACTATACTGTCACGTTCCACCATGAAGGCTGGGACCACATCCTACTTGTCTTTCATTCCAGGACAGTGCCTAAATACAGGGATGTCAACAGATTCTAAGAAAATATGAATGAATGAGTAAGAAATCATCAGATACCATCTTTCTTGGCAGCGTGCTTATTCTCACTAGTTGTGAAGAGGATGGAGATTGCGGCCTTTTTAAAGCATCACAGGCTGCCATTTTAATAGCCCCATTTAAATACAAGTGAAGAATGGCAGCCACTGTGAGAATTCTTAATGCAACACCTTGAATTTCTGACACTGGCCTGGTTTTATGGGTCCTGGTGTTTCTGTTAGATGAAAGTTGTCAAACTACATCTGAAAACCCCAATTATGCCCAGACTCAGCCAAAGCCACATTTTCAACTTGATTCTGTGTTCTTATAAACTGTAAATTTTCCAACTTAGCGAAGAGTGACGTAAAGTTTTACATATGTGTGAGCTATTTTATAGGTACTCAGATCTAAGAGTTCATAGCAGCTACAGTATTGGCAATGAGACCCGCTGAGAAACCAGCCTGGTTCTGAAATATAATATAATATTAGAATAAGAAAAATAGTATTAAAATCTGACAGATATTCTCTCCATGGAGAACCAGGATTGGCCGGGCGTCAGAGAGCATGAGAGCTGAGGGGTTCACACAGAGAGGGCCACGGCTGTTAGTTTCATCTCTGCACTCGCACCAGCCTCCGAGAGTGGATGAAATGGGACCTGTCCCCAGGCCAGGGGTGCCACAGCAGGGCCTGTGCCTACTGCCTTGACTTTTCCACTTTTCCCCCCACAGTGAGGGGCCAGACAGCTTCCAGCTCCAAGAGCCCCTTCTCAACACAAGAAGGACAGGCAGTCGGAACAAAGATCTTTTTCCTGATAAACAGTGAGCAAGAGCTCAGCCTGATGATCCATTCCCCATTCAGAGCGTTCAGCCCGTGCCCCCCTGCTCCTCACAGCGAGAAGGCTGAGGCTTGGAGAGATGAAACAGGCCATTCCCCCCCACCCAGGCAGAGCCTTGTGTGCGCTAGGAGGGGAGGCAGAAGCTGCCCTTGGAGTGGGGACGACACACACGTACACACACATGATAGTTAAACCGCAACCTGAGGGAGCAGGGGATTGGGGTGCAGACCCGGATGGCCCTCCAAGAGTAAGCACGTGGGCTAGAGGAGGGAAGTAATTTGTCAAGTTCACTAATTGACTAACAAATGTAAGTAACGCCACCAACTGGTTTCTACTTCTCCACTGACGTAGTGAGCTCTGTTGACCACTACCCAGAGCATAGCAGTGGCTCCGCTCCTTAATGTTTCTCTGGCGGGCCCACTACTCTTCGCTGGGCCTCGCAGGACCTAGCATTGGGCCTCCAAAGCCGGCACTGAGCCGTCACACAGGTGGCTGGTTTTGAGTACTGGATTCCCATCCTGGCCTGGCAGTGAGCCCCTTACCGCCAAATAATCCCACCATCTCCCACTGAAGCTCCCGCCCCAGCCTCCCAGCCCCAGGACTAAAGAGGAAAGAGACCAGGTCAGAGGCCCAGGGCTGATGGACCCGGCCGCTTCCAGGGCTGCACGACTGACCCGAGGGCAGCTGCCATCTCTTTCTCTGGGTTCTTGGCTCTTCGCCCACGTGGTGCCTGTCGCTAGGCAGAGCGTCAGGCCCACCCCCGAGACAGAGTTGGCTCCGCACCGGCTCAGGTGCTCCTGCACTGAAGGCTGGCAGCCAGAGAAGTGCACCGGCACCAGGGGAGGGAGAGGAGGGAAATTTAAGTGAGTCTTAGGGGACTGGAAAATTATTTGGTGAAACGTTCCTAAGCTTTCTTTGCTGAATATCCATAAATTTCAGAGGCCGGTGTGCTAACAGCTTTTGATTTATGATGTCTTTATTCTTGTTGTATTTATTCTGTTGTATTTAAGCCAAATTATGAAAAGGTAGCAGAGTAAAAAGAGCCTTTTAAAAAATGCTTTGGGATCCATCACGGGGTCGAGCCATATCTGTCCATCTTTGCGGCCACGTTGTTAAAACGAGGGCTCTGGGTGCTGACAGCTGAATAGCTAATTGCTCTTGGATGTCAGCCCTCCTCCTCTTCCTCTTCCTCCTCCTCCTCCTCCTCCTCTTCCTAGAAATTTTGCGTCCCCTCCCCCAGACCCCTGCCTCTGGCAAGACCTTTTAATGGCCGCCGAGGGCCAGAGGAAAGCTCTCCCCGGGTAAACTTTGTGGGGCCAGGTCTCACTCAGCTGCCACAGCACAGAAATTCCCAGGACCTCTAATTAAAATGCCTGCAGTCGAAGCAATGTGCTCCTGTTTCATTGCTCAGGGGTTGCAAAGCTCGTGACTCATATGGAACACAAATTACCAAAACGCTGCGTCAGCCTTTCTTGTCCCATTATAACGTTATTGTCATATTTATTAGCACAGTTCCCTGTAGGACACTGGTGGGAATATCTAAAAAGTGAGTTAGGCACTCTCCCCAGCTACATGGGGAGAATGTTTTGCCATTTGCCCACGGCACACATAAACTTCTGCGCGATTTGTGCTTGCGGCAACTCCCCGAGAAGACAATGAAGACAAGGATGGTGCTCTCAGTCTGGAAGGGGCTACCTCGTCTCCAGCTGTAATTATCTTCCATTCAAGCTACTGTAAAATGACTAGGTTGTTGTCACTGCTTTTATTTCAAAGAACAGTTCTATTATCAGTTTACTAAAATTTAACAACCTAAGGCACTTGCATGAGTTAATTACAGTCTGAGGGGAACATAAACACAAACTTCACTGATCCTGTTGTTCTAAATCACATTAGCCTAATTGCTGATATTTGGAATTGAGTTTACTTTTGTGCTTCTCTCCCCACCCTTTGCGTCTGTCTGCCTGCCTGCTTCCACCTCCTCTGCAGGAGACACACTTTTCCCGAGTAAGCGGAAAGCTGAGAGGGGGAAAAAACCTCTCTGGAACGTCTGACAAGGAAGGAAAGATACATTACTGTCACAATGTACAATGTTCTTGGCAGCAACAGGGACATGCAGCCCAATACCTTCCTTCCTCTTTGCCCGCCAGAAAGATGCTCTCAAATCTCGCAGCAAGAGAAGGTAAAGGATCTAAACACTACATATAAAGATGACACCGAGGAAGTCCGTGTGGAGCGTCAGGGTCCGAGGAGAGAAGTGTGGAGTGGTGTCTTGACAAACACAATTTCATCACATGCAGAAATCAGAGAAGAGAATTCCAGGACATGGGGAGAGAAAGTGAAAAAAACACAGAGGCCTTGAGAATGTATGAGGAAAGGCAAAAGGCTCATGTACTTTTTCATTTCTATTTTTGCATATGCTTTTTAATTTACTTTAATTTTTATTTATTTTTTTGCCCACCTGACACCTTGATTTCAATTTTTTGCATATGTTTTATAATATGCATAGTGTGTCAATATAGTGGTTATGTACATAATCTATGAATAAACATGTTGAGGATGTATACTCAAGAATTATTTATAATTAAGTAATTATAAATAACATATATATATAGGGATGCTATAATGGAGAACACAAGCAAAACACTTGGCAACCATTAATGTAAGCAATGGAAACTATCTGAGATTTTTAAGCCCCTGAGTGACTAGATCAGTCCTATGGTTTGGATGTTTTTGTCTTCTCCAAAATTCACGTTGAAATGTATCCCCAGTGCAACAATATTAAGAGGTGTGGCCTTTGGTAGGTGATTAAGACACATGGGCTATGCCCTCATGAATGTGATTGGCACTCTTAGGAGGGTAGAAGGGAGTGCTCCTTGCCCTTCCGTCCCTTCCCCAGGCGAGGACGCAGTGTTCCTCCCCTCTGGAGGACACAGCAACAAGGGTCATCTTGAAAGCAGAGAGCAGCCCTCACCAGACATCAATCCTGCTGGTGCTTTGATCTTGAACTTTCCACCTCCAGAACCATGAAAAATCAATTTCTATTGTTTATAAATTACCCAATCTACAATATTTTGTTATAGAAGCAGAAATGGACTAAGACAATCAGATTTGTGTCTTAAAAAGATAACCTTGGTTCAATGTGCAAAGTGGGTTAAAGGGAGGAGAAACTATGGGCAGAGAGGAGGGGCAGAAGGCCATCGCTGTGGGCCCTGTGAACAGCACTAAAGAACCTCAGCGAGGGCAGCCAAGGGGTGATAGAGAACGGGGAATGCAGGAAACTCTTTAGAAAGTAGCACCCGTTAGAACTTGGTGTCCGATTTGAAGGCATGGGGTGAGGAGGGTTTGGGATTCTGAAACTGTTACCCTGGACAGCTGGGAAAGCAGTGATACCTTATGTGAAGACAGGAGAAAGGAGAAGGAGTCATGGGGAGGGAGTCAAATGATGAGCCAGTTTTGGAAATGCTGGGTTTAGGGTGCTGGTGGAACAGATCAGTGGAGATGTCATTAAAACAGATGAAATTCCAAACTGGAACTCAGAGGGGTAGTCAGGCAAGTCCTCAGGTACATAACCCCTCACGTAATCATCCGTCCCCCTCTCTCTGTCCATACACTCATTGATCCATCCAGAAAACACACGGGCACCTGTCTATGCCAGGCACCACGCTCTCAAGGTCAGTGGGGAAGGGTGGTTAACAAGAAGAGGTCCCCCTGGGCTGAGAGGTCACAACCCTGGTGCCACTGTGAGCACTGGCCTCCATCCTGGAGGCTCACACAACAATCTGGATGCTGTGCTTGCTTCGACAGCACATATACTAAAATTGGACTGATACGGAGAAGATTAGCATGGCCCTTGTGCAGGGATGACACACAAATTCATGAAGTGTTCTATTAAAAAAAAATCTTGATGCCTCAACCCTGGGTGGTGCGAAGGAGGAGCTGTTGCTATCAGGTAAGAAGCCCACAGCCAAGGGTGTTCACTCTCACTCTTCTCACTATGGCCCTCCCCACAATGGGTGGGGCCCAGAAGCCCCTGGAAATCTTCGGTCAGGTGGCATTGGGTGGCAGGCATGTGGATCAGGAAAGTCACCAGGAAAACCCCCAGGAAAATCACTGGTCCCATGGCAAGTTTGTTCTCTTGGTGCTTCCTGGCAATGTGCGGGATGTCACCCACAACTGTGACAGGCCAAGGTCAAACTCAACTCCCACTACCAAATGTGAGTAAGGAGTGTATTTGAGTCACACATCACAACGCATTTTCAAACTTCTCCATGTTCCGTCAGCCCATCTTGCCCATCCTCGGATTCGGGTGTCCAGGAAAACTTTACAGGCTAAAGTTGACAATGGCTCTGGCCTGGGACTAAAGCATGCAAGACTTTTGTACCAACCCTGGCACCGTAAGGGAAACTGCAGCAATCATTGAACTTTGGGCACCTCGGTCTCCATGCAACAAAGCTTGTTACCACCTCATGAGACGAAATCCAGCACCTCAGAACATCAGAGTTTCCAGACTCAGACCACAATAATTATTATTCATTTCAACAAGTTAAACTCTCAAGAATGGAAGGAAAACCCCAGGTTGAAGAGTTCAAGAAAACCTAGTTAAAGGGATGAAAGTTAGATTAATAAATTTCACTCAAATAGAATCCTTATCCTCAAGACTCTTCCTCCCAGTTGGCACACGAAGCAGCTTAGGATGTCCCCTGACTTCTGGGGGGCGGGTCTTGTGTCCCACTGGGAGAGACAGAACGCCCAGGGGGACTGCCTCCAAGCATGAGCTCTGGGGGGCGCTAGACTATCAGCACAGCTCTCCTTGCTGGGTTTCGCTAGTTTTAAGGACTTTGTGAACATGCACTGCTGGAGGGAGGGAGGGAGCGGGCTTTGGGGTGGGGGTTGGGGAAGGAAGAGATAGGTGGAGATTCCAGTTTCCATTTAAAAGGGATTTGGAGATGTCAGATCCCCTCCTCTGCCCTGGGAGAGAGCTGGAACCTTTGTGAAGTCCCTCAGCCACCTGGAGTGAGTGCCACAGGAATGTGACTGCTCTAAGGTTCAAAGAAATGCAGGTATTTGCTAAGTGTTAAGAGGCCCTGTTATGAGCCATAAGCATTGTTCAGGACTGAATTGTGCCCTCCACCCCCCAAAATATCATATGTTGAAGCCCCAGCCCCCTATGTGACAGCATTTGGAGATAGGGCCTTTAAGAAGCTAATTAAGGGCCAGGCATGGCGCTCATGCCTGTAATCCTGGCACCTGGGGAGGCTTTCTGAATCAACCTACCCCAGTTCTCTCTCTAGTCCTGCCACAGCTCATCATTATGGCAGTAGGAGCAGCAACAAGTCACACTGATTTGCAACACTTTGAATAAGCTGAGGGCTGCCCCCGAATGCCCCAATCGAAAGGCATCAGCCTAAAGAAAAGGTGTGTCTTCTTCAATCCCGCCGAAGCTCCCATCACTGATTTTCTGTTCTGCAATGACATTTCTAGTTAAAAGAGGCCAACGAGATAAAATTGCTGACCTAAAGACTTTTTATCCCGCTGGTGGGGGCAGTGTGGACACAAATTCACAAAAAGGAGGCCGTGGGTGAGTGAAATTGATGGTGCCGCACAGCATCATCTAAACGAGAGGGGCCCTTGCATCTAAACAAGCAGGTCTAGCGCCTGCTGGCTTTTGGACCGAACTCTGCCACAGGCTCTCCTGGGTCTCCAGCTTGCCAGCTGCAGATCTTGGGACTTCTCAGCCTTCATTATCATGTGAGCCAATTCCTTATGATAGATCCCTTTGCACACACACACACACACACACACACATATTCTATTCGTTCTGTTCTCTGGAGAACCCTAACGAACATACCTCTTGTATTGTTAATATTTAACTGAATCTTTAAATGGCCTATTTAAATAAATACATTTTTAAATGAAACTTTATGTCATGCATAAATTGAAATCATATATTTATTGTCAAAAATGTAGCTATATAAACCAACTGTAAAATTAAATACACACTTACTAAAATAGCACTCCTCCCGAAAACACACAGTTTTTTTTTTTAGAGACAGGCTCTCGCTCTGTCACCCAAGCTAGAGCGCAGTGGCACAATCGCAGCTCACTGCAGCCTCAAACTCTCAGCCTCAAGCGATCCTTCTGCCTCAGCCTCCCAAGTTGCTGGGACTACAGGTGCATGGCACCATGCCCAGCCAGATCCTTCTTAATTATGCATCAAAAATAATACACAATACAACAGGAAGAATGCCATTACTGTGTTGTGATTATCAGTTGCTGCATTAAAAACTACTTCAAACTTTGTGGCTTGTTATATCTCACGATTTTGTGGGTCAGGAATTCAGGAAAGGCTCGCCTGGGCAGTTTGTCTGTGGTCTGTGTGGCATCAGCTGGGGTGGCTGGGACTGGAGAGTCCACTTCCAAGATGGGTTCTTCCCCATGAGTCTGGTGCCTCCATGTTCCCTGCCTATTTCTCTCTGCCCCGGTGTCCCATCCTCCAGAGCCCCTCCACACGTCCGTGGCTTCTCACAGCATGCCAGCCTCGGGGTCGTGGAGCCCAAGGCAGCCATGTGGCGGCTCCGGGCTCCAAGAGCAGGAGTTCCAAGGACTCAGGTAGAGCTGCAAGGCTCCATATGTCAGTCCTGGAATGTCACTTCTGCCAATCCTCTGAGCCAAACAAGTCAGTCACTTAGGACGGTCCAGAGTCAAGGAGAAGGGAATTAGACCCCATGCATCCGTGGAAGGAATGTCAAATAATTCGTGGCCACTTTATGCCTCTACCTCATTCTTGTGTACTGAACAAGGAGAAAGTCCTCACACGTGGGATTTCTACATCATGGACAAAAGTACCCCATGTGTCCACAACTAAGGCAGGAAGCAGGTCACACTGGAACACAAGCACGGGGTTGGGAATCAGACGCTCCTGTCTTTGATACTCATTTGTACCACTTACTGGGTGACCTTGAGCCAGTTGTCTAAACTCACTAAATCTCTGCTTTTTTGTCTGTGACATGGAGCAATGATAATGTTGTAGGGCTATTGTGTGGACACCTACAGTGCCTGAAACATCCTTTCCCTCAGTAAGTGTTAATACTTTCAAGCCAACTCATAGAATAGTAAAGATTTTACAAAGGTATTTTAATACTATATTTGTATTGAAACCTATACATAATCTGAAGGATTATGATAGAAATGGTCTTCTCATTTAGCTTAAAACTGTAATTTTTAGAGGAAATTCATCAGCAAGCATCTTTCTAAAGGGTATCCCAGAATTCCTGCCCTAATCTTTGAGAGGGCACTGCCGTATGATCATCTAAGGGAACTGGCAAAACAGAACCATCTTTTTGCTAAGCCATGGCTAACTGGAGGGCTGGGGAGGTCGGGGAGAGTAGGATAAGTTGCTGCTCTGATCCACAGGTGCTCAGCAGGGCTCGTAACATCCTCTGTACAGGGGCATTTTGGAAACATGTTGGTGTTGGTTTTATCTGGTACGATGTCGGGCGCAGAGTGGGCATTACTGGCACTTAGAAGGCAGAGACCAGGGGTGCTGGATGTCCCGCAGTGGATGGAGCAGCCCCACGCCAGGAAAGCATCGTTTCACCACACAAAAATACCCTGCTTTTCTGAACCTAGGACTCACTTCGGTTTACATATAAACACCACGTATTTGTACGCAGCTGTAATAGACCCTTTACTTTCCAGGAACACAGTTAGTGCATAAATTGAGGGAAGATTGTTTTCTATTTTGTTCAGAATTCCAAGAGTTGTTTACCATTTTGGAAAATCATGTCACCAACAGCGGCAGCAGCTGGTGTTATCTGAGCCACCAGCTCCCCTCATTACTTTCAGGCTATGTTGACGGGGTGGCCCACACTGAGCTTCTGGGGCAGGTGTCAGCACCTGGCCACCTCATTGTTGTCCAGACTGGGGCCCCTGCACCGCAAGCAACGATGAATTGCTTTGCCTTCATTCCTCTTTATATTTTGGTTATGACGTTATATTACGTTTTCTTAACGTATGGGTGTGGGTGGGGTATGTTACCTGGGCATTTCACGCAGGATTGTAAACAGGGTGCTAAAAAATATTTAATAAAAACGAGGTTGAGTCTGACAGGACTGACAGCCCACTCTTTTGAAAGAAGTTTACTATGGATCAAAATGCCTTTCCAAGTGGAAACACTAGGGAATCATTTCCTTTCTGGAACCTCCCAGACACGGAACAGCTCAGCCGGGCCAAGCGGGAGCAGCTGGCTGTGGAGCATGAAAGGGCTCTTTCTCCTCAGCCCTCGCAGGTGAGAGGACACGGGCGCTCCCATCCACGTCTCAACCCGGACAAGGAAAGATGTGGCGGACTCCACGTGGCCATGTGGCCCTCAACGCATTATTTAACATAAGCCTCAGTTTCTCCACCTGTGTGTTAGAGATAAAAAGACCTTTCCTGTGTTGACCTCCCATGTGGATTAAACAAGATAAATAAGATGAAGCACGTTTAGAGAGCCCCTCGGCGTCCCTGAGCATATAATGCTCAGTAAATGCAAACATGTATTTGTTACCGTCCTACAGCACTTACGGTTTCCAATGCCGGTTTCCAAGTACCGTTTCCTTTAAACCGCTCAGCAGTGGGAAGTGACAAGGAATACCATCCCCAGGTTGGAGGGGAGGTTCAGGGAGGCTCAGGGACATCAGCCTACTTGCCGTGGGTCACACTGGTCGCCAGTGAACTGGCTTTTCCAAGTTGGAATCCAGGTGACTCCATTTAGATTTATTCTGTGCAGCTGTGAGGACAAAAGCAGGCCCTCAGAGGAGGAAGAAGTTACTGGAGAAGAAAGTTAGGACAAGTTCTGGTGGGGAAAGATGCCTTTGCTAACAACTGGAGCTTCCTGACAAAGGAAGGATAGCGTCTGCGTGCTTCAGAGACACCAGGGAAGAGTCTGAGCCTTGCCCTGGGAGGGAGGCCTTCAAACCCAATCCAGTCTAAGCAGCCGAGATTCACTTAGAGACCTCTTCTCACAGTATGGGGTTTTGCTTTTAACTCTTTCTTTGAATGTTAGATGTTTTTCCCTCAAGCTCATTATTTTGGTTATTATTTTAATTTTCCAGCTCCCCCAGAGGAGTGAGCTGCCTAGAAAAATGGTCCGGGACTTTAGTGGATCCACAGTTCCAGTAGGAATTCTCCTTACTCCATCCCAAACCTGTATTCTCAGGGACGAGAAAGAACCCTGGAGACTGGTAGTCAATCCACAAAGCACACAGAAGAATACAGGAAATCTCTGCCAAGGGGTGGTTAGGTTGTCCAGGAAGCTCTGTAACCTACACTTATCTGCTGTTAGGAATCTACAAGGACCAGCTGGGTCTTTGGTCCTACAGAAATCTTTTTTTTCTTCAGGTATAAAAATGTGAAATAGAGTCATAAAAACACCCAGAAATATATATTTTTAAATGATTATACTTCCAGTTTATTCCACACTACCCTGGTCTCAAGCCAATTAATAAGAACACAGTTTCTTAGCATTTGACCTGAGCAGAGATTAGGGCTGCTTCCAGGGAAATGTGTATTAGAAAAACCTCTCTGAATGGAATTTTTTTCTTACTCTGTTATCTGAGCACTTTTAGTCGCTTTATTCTTGACTGGGCTCATGCCAAATGACCTCTAACTAAAAGGGAAGGTACCAGAAAGAAAGAAAGAACCAGTCCTCTACACTATTGCATGTCGTCAGCCCCCACACATTCTCACACACATCGCCCCCCAAATGGAGTTGCTAACTTCACATCCCTGGAGAGAGTTTATACTCACCTGGTCTCATTAAAGCAACACACAGTTGTTTGGCTTCTCACTGTGGGACCAATTAACCATGTCCACATCAGGCACCGACATAACCCCACCGTGCCATTTGCGCTCTTTATTTATGTTAAGTCTTTACTATTAATTATGTTATAAACACTCAAAACAAGAGCTGTATTTTCACACTGTTGGTGGTGATTTCAAGCATTAGAACCAGGTTTCTTTTTTTTTCACTGTTTTCTATGCTTCGATTGTAATTTGCACATCCAAACTGTAGCTATTTATAGCTTTCTACTTGAAGCTTTTTTACAAATGAGGTCTTCAAAGTGATACCATCAAATATGCTTGAACATCTTTTTGGCATCCGAAAGGGAGAGCTCCCAATACAAAGGGCAATGCACAGATGGCCATGGGTTTGACCCCTAAATCTCAAGGCAAACTCCCCCGGCACAGACCACAGTGGCAACAGCATGAACCAAACCTCACTCGAATCTAACAGATGACCATAGGTTTCTCACAACTGAAGAACAACAGAAATCTATTCCCACAGTGCAGTTCTTTACTGATCAATAAACTCGATGCCTCATGCAACATTTCTGAGTTATTCTCTTGATGGAATAGACAGCATGTCTTAATAGCTTATTGTTTGATAAAGCCTTGGCATCATCCTGACTTCCCAACACTGAGAGCAATGAATCCTAAAGGACTGTGAAGGAAAGGGGACAGCCTCTTCTTTGGAAGGCCACAAAGAATGAGCGTGATTCTTGTAGTCCTGTAATATCTTAGAAATGGTTAGGCCCAAAGGGATTGTTTAAGTTACCTGACCTCTAAATCCTGTCTCCAAAACCAAAATCATGAATCCCGTGCATTGGCCTTCGCCTTGTGTTTTTCTCTTCAGTTCTTCCCTTCCTCATTCACCAAGGCAAAAGCTGCCTGTCAAAACAGGATTAAAATCCTGAGGCCAGCCCGGGGCCAACTCGAAGGCTGCATCCAAGGCAGAACCCCCACCACGGCCTCTCTGAGCACTCCAGCCGCCCAGAGAGAGGGCTCAGGGCCTGGCTCCCGATACCAGGGAAAACTACACTCCTTAGTGTTAAACCCTGGTTTTCTCATCAGAGCAATGATGTCCCAGAATAACCTGTGGACACAAGAGGAAAGGAAAAGAGAACGTCTTTTCTTCAACCCAAAAGAAAAGTCCCCTAAGGTCTATGAGCCGAGAGCCATATGCCACTCTTAGCTATTATAAATCCTTTCTGAACTGCGCCAGGGATGTAGGTGGGACAATGACAGTCAAGTCCTCATTGGAAGGGAGAAGGAATAGGCGCCCTCCTCTGCGCTTTGTCCCAGCACCTCTTTGCTCAGTGCCACTTTCCCAGGATTGGATTTGGACCCAACCAGGGCAATTCTTTGCTTTGCCCAGTTCAGCATTAGTCCCCAAGTTTAGTACCCATCTTCATGAAAGGCGGCACATGTCCTTAGGATTCCTTTCAAACCATATGTTTCCATTTTGAAATAATGAGGGCTCTTGCTGTATAATGGGCAGCACAAGAAGAGAAAAGGGGCATGGGCTTTTGTTACCAAATATTCAGCTCCCAAAACTTGAGTCACCATTGTAGGGCTAAGCAGACAACGTCACCACCTTTCAAAGGGTAGCATTGACACTATTTTTTCCTGGCACATGAGTTTTCTCATGACAGCCAACTCCATTACTCTGCTTCTGTCTTGTATGCCTTATGGAGAAAGGAAGACCATTCCTCAGCCCAGCCCTTCTCTCCAAAGGCTCATGCAGCCTGGCAGCAGGAAAGTGTGATAATTCTTGAAAATCAGCAATGGTGGAACTGAGTTCTATTGATCAATAAATGCAGCTGCCAAAAAAAAGAATTGAACATCTGCCGCCCCACAAACAGAAATGTAGGTAGAACACGTCTGAGTTGATGGAAGAGCAAACAGGAGTTTTCATAGTTCATATCGCTGGACTCCCTGGAAAACACACCCGGTACAACCAGTGTAGTAATAGTAACCCTGGGGAAACCTGCAGTGTGGACCTCAGGATATATTCCTGTTGCTTCAGTGTCAAACAGACTCAGTGGAATGACTTTTCAGCTTAATACAAACTGAGAGCTGCCACTGGGTAATAAATTCCTTTCTGTCCTAAAATAGTAGCGTGAGAAGTAATCATCCCAAGAAGCAAGAGGTGTTTTATCTCCCTGGTGGTAGCAAAGGGCCTCTCCTGATTGCTAAGTGCTGATTTATTCCAGAATGGACGAATGCTGCTTGCTGCCGGGCAAGGATGTTCTTGTCTGTGTCAGAACTGCCTGCTTAACCCAGCAGGAAGCCTCATCGCCAGCATCCCGCCCTGGCCAAGTGTCTTGGCTGAGAGAAGCAGGAGCCCAGCAATGCTAATGTTGGAAGAATCCAGAGGGAAGAGAGAGGTCTGACTTCTGAAGGGGTGATGTGCATCCATCACCACTCACTTTCCAGCTGCTGTAGCCAAATAGCGTTGCCCTCAAGAAGCTGTCCCTGAGTGCCGCCCACCACTGACCAGCAGCACTGGAAGTGTGCATGTGTGTGTGTCCAGGAGGGGTTGTTTTGGGGCAGGCTGCTCTGAAATGCTGCATGCTCTGTGCTTCTTCAGACATTAATGTGTGTACGTGAGAACAAGCTACATTGCAAGCCACGGGTGAGAATGTCCGAAATGGCCCCAAAGCTCCTCTTCTTCAAGTCTCAATCTAAAGCTCAGCATCCGACAAACCGCAGTGAGAGTTTGCAGAAATATGAAGGAACAAACCCTTGCCAGAACTGAAACCGAGATGAATGCAACGACAATGAAAAACACTTAGAACCCGTGGGCTGGCAGCCAAAGCGCTCAGACTGGGTATGGGCGTACCAACAAATACAGGGTTCGCCACCACGATTTACAGCAGGGACTCTAGCAGAGATTTAGAGCAGAGACTGTGCTCTTGCAAAGACAGAGATTTTTGGGGGGGTAGGGGGAGGTAGAAAAGGAAAAATGAAGAAAGAGAAAGCAACATATTCAAATGCAATTCAAATATTCCAAGCTACTCTTTTGACCTCAGACATTTTACTATGATTTGGGTGATCCTAATGGTCTTTGAATCACGTTGGAAAATGTCACAATAGATGTTTGAATTAAAATCCAGTAGGTTTGCCAAAAGACCAATTGTTAAAAATTGGCAGCATTCCAGGGAACTTACTAGGCTGCATAGTGCCCGGGGTTGAGAGAATTGCTAATTTCAGAGAAAGTTAATTATCACCTTATTGATAAAAGGGTAATTTTTAAAGCTTGTGGTGTGGCTTTTGTGAGTCATTAATTAAAATTTAGAGTAATTTACTAGACACCCTGGTGGCTTCTGTTACATTATATCTACACCAAACCCTTTGCTTTTTTCTCCTAGGGATATTTTTAATCCCCCTCTGTCTTTCCTCACCTGTCTGCTTTTGAAGGCGACGAAAACATAGAAAATGTGTAAATCTGAAACTAGCCTTTTGGGAGATTGCAGGATTAAGAAATAAAATGTCCAAGGAGGCATTATTAAAATGCTTTTCTTAGAAATGTCAGATTTGCCCACCAAAAGAAACAAGTTTTTGTGATCACCCCAGAAGGAATTGCTTTCACAAACTTCATACCCAAAATGTTAGACCAGATTTTATGCTCCTTGATAACTAGATTAAAAGAGGATCCTCCCTCATCTCCTTGTCCTTCTTTCCCGTTCCATCCCCAAATAAGACCTGAGGGGTCAGTGGGAGATGAACTGGAGGTGCTTGGAACTATAACGCTCCCAGCCCAGCGGCGCGAGGGGCAGTGTCCCCTCCCACTGTCTCCAGGATGTGTGGGCTGCGGTGAGCACAGCCAGGCTCCCTGGCGTCCACCCATGTGATGTTGAGGCTTGGGGGGCGGGGGCCACAGACTTGGGGAGGAAAACTGTCCTGCTAAGCTCCAACATGGGCCCTGGGAGTGCATTCCCAGCTCCAGCCGCCACCTATGCCAGGACCAAATGTTGCTCCAAGGTACGTGTCATAAAGGATGAGTGGATGTGTGTGATGTGTCCTCAGGCCACGCAAAATAGTAAACAGACGTACGAAACACTCTAAATGTAACTCCCAGAATCACGTAAAGGTTGGTCCTCTCTGAGCATTCCTCGTTTTGATTTCAGAGAACTTCAGTTATGTTTCCTTAAACTTGTGGAAGTTAAGAATTTGAGACCCAAAATTGAGACAAAAATACATAAATAAAAGCCAACCCATTATGAGAGATTTAAGGCAATCTGGTTGTGATTGTCCCATCATTTAAAATTTTTTAAATTTAAAAATTCTATTTTTGTACTCTGGGGTATTGGTTATAAAAGGCAAATGTTATCGAAAGTTCTTACAGCAGGGTGACAACATTTGGGTTTGGCTTGTTTTCTAGGGGCTCATCTGCTCAGCTTACCTGCTGCTGGAGCACAAGCCTTCACCCTCGCCCCCAGGAGCCTGAGAACCAGAAAGTGAAACTGCTTCTGATGGTTTCCCCAGCCTCGAAAACACACCACCAAAAGCAAAGAAATGACGGAAAGCAATTTGCTCTTGTTTCTCTTCTTGTTTTCTTGTCTTTCTATTACTGTTCATTTGCCGTTTTTTTCACCAAAAAATACAAATGATTTTGGTGGCACAGGGAAGAAATGTAAACAAGTTAAATATAAAAGAACTGGGCTTTTGTGGGATTTGTACCTTTCTTATAATTTCACAAATCAAGCGGGCTGATAAATTTACCAAAATATTAGAGTTCCTCCACACAATTTAAAGAGCTAAAGAAAACATTCATATTTTTTGAAAATCTGTCACAAATATGTTTAAAAGGTAAAGATTTTGAAGCCACCAAACAACTTCCCTAAAACTGAAGGTTCTGCATTAACATTTTGTTTAGACAATCACTCGGGACTGATTTTCTAGGTAATCGTTCACCCAGCTGCTGCTGTTCAAGTACCCTTTCATTTATTCAGGTTAGTTCTACCAAGTAACAAAAAATATTGTGCCCCCCAGATAGTTTACCACACTAAGAATTCCTTTATAGTTACTTTTTTATTTTTATGCTTTCACTCCACGTATTCTATTATGTAAAAAAAAAAAAAAAAAGTATTGAGAAAAAAGCAGCTATGTCCCTCACTCTTGAAAAATGATTCCTCTGGTTGGAAGTGAAGAAAAACAGAATACGCAACCAACATCTCGATTCTGAAGCGCCTGCATGACTTTCCCATGCACCACGGTGTCTTAAACCCAACTACAAAGCCACTTTCTCAGAAAGCTACTGACTGTCTAACGAGTACTGTCATGGAATCTGGAGACAACACAATGAGCCACCTCGCGTTCACTGTCACAGATAGTGGAAAGAACTTTGACTCCAGCACATCAACTACCATAAAACAACTCACTCAGCAGCCTGCACCTCAGCCTCATGCGCTGGTTCTGTCCAGCCAGCAGGCAACCTGGATGGGACACTTCGTGCCTCGGGGGAACCTGTGGAAGCTGGCTCACGGCACACACTGCTCCACCCGGGAAGGAGGTGACTGTATTTGAACTTGGGAAAACTGCGCGTAACACTCAATAGTCACCTGTTTGTCCCCCTGCAAAACTAACTAAAACCAGCAACTAGCAATAATTACTATTCCCATCTATGCCTGGTAAATTAGGAAAAACCAGCACAAAGACACGTGAAATATTCCATCGGGGATATTCAAAATAAAATTCAGTTAAAAAACACTTTTGTATGTTCATAACATACCAATTTTAATAATAAAATTTTAGGCAAATATTTTTATCCCAAGACATAGTACAATTTTTTAGATAAAAAGCAAAGCAAAGCAAAATTAACTCGGAGTGGGGGGAAGGGGGAAGTTAGCTGGTTATTTGAGTCCACATTTGGAAAATAAAATAACTTTCTCCATATTTAAATGCAGAGTTAAAGAGTAATGAATGTGTATATAACCAAAATTTATAAACTATATAATTCCATGCTACATCTTCCCCTCTGAGATCTGGTTAAGAAATTAAACATTGTATTTTGCAGAGGAAGAACTAAATTAAAGTTTACCTACTGGGCTCAGTGGTTTTAGTGCAGGACACTCGGGCATTGCCATAGACGTAGGCATGCAACCCAGAAAAACTAAAACAGGTAACCTGTCATGCTGACAGTTAAAAGAGAAGGATCCCGTGTCAACAGCACACCCTTACCTACAGCTGTTCACCAGAGCCCTGATCAGGTTGTTTACCAGGTCAGGAGTGTTGACTCAGAAGACAGATGACTTTCAGCACATGCAAACCGAGTATTACAAAAGCTATCTTCCACCCGTGTGTTAGTAGCTCACAGTTAGTCTCCAGCAGCCCTGCTCTCCGGCTGCAAACATCTCATTAGACTAATGCATTCAGCACAGGCAGAAAACTCGATTTACCATAGCTACAGCAATGAATTTCCATTACGATGACAGCTTCAACCACATCATGTCCGGAAAACCAGCCAACCACTGGCTTTTAAAGAACACACACATTTTACATGCAGAAAACGAGGCCTGTGTGTGTGTGTGTGTGTGTGTGTGTGTATGTTTCTCGTGTTTCCTTCCTCCTAGCAGCCAGACTAAGAGAAACGTGCGGTGGAGCTTTTTGTCGACATGAGCTGCAAGGTAATGACACTTCTGCTTCTTTGGTAGTTACGTCCTTGTAATAACCTGAATTATGTCACAATTGTCAGAATGGGTGTTTCCAACATTTCAGTTTTCATTGCCCCTCCTCTGTTGCCGTAGAAACCAGACTGTAACATCATCTCTTTGTCCCAGTCCTGCAGCAGTATGGGCCAACACTGGGCTTATGAGATATTGGTGATCTGAGAGAGCGAATGTTTGACTTTGGACAAATAAAAAGAAATATCCCAATGGCATCATTGTTCAGGAGAGTCTGTGCATTTGCCAGAGGAGTGTGCCTACCCAGGTGAACACGCCATGGTTGTACATATTAACTCCGCAGCTACCTACAACACATGTGTACAGTTCATTAAAACTGCACCCTGACTTCGGCTCCAGGCCTGTGTGTGTAGGTGCATGAGTGTTTCTACCCTTCTCAACATGTTCGGGCCCTGGACGGGGTGAATGGTCCTCAAACAGCAGAAAGGCTACTATTCCTCTCCCATGTTTCATTGCATGCTCTGTGGCAGATCAATTTATACCGGCAAAAGGACTTTTTCTTCTCCTTTCTCTTTGTAAAGGCTCCCATCGCCCATTTCATTCACTCTGGGATATTGGGGTATTCCCAGGTATTTTCTGCAAGATGAAACTCCATTCTACAAATATATGGCTTACCCCGAGGGTGAGCAGCAAGCCAATTTAGCCAGACCAAATATCAACTAGGGTTAATTATTGTGTAGGCCACAACTTGGCCAGTTATTGAGAGTGAAAAAATGCCATTACAACCTGAGGTTTTTCTGAATACATGTGCAGAGTTGCATTAGAAAGAAATAAGAAATCTCCCTTCTGGAATTATGAAGATAGGAAAAAATTAATTTTTTTTAAAGTCAATGCTTTATATTTACTGAGCAAGAAGTAATTCACTTTAGCTCCTTTAATCGTTGAATTTTGTTGTTTTGCATTTTGGTCATTTCATATAAGTTGATTTCATTAAAGAAGAAGAATAAGAAGGAGGAAGAGAAGAAAGAGGAGGAGGAACAAAAGGAAAGAAAATAAGGTGGACGATTTAAATTTGGCCAGTATCTCTCGCCCAGCCACAGCAGTTGTACTCACACCTGTGGCCTCGCACACAATCCTACACTACATTCAGCTGCAAAGCACCTGGAAAGACCAGTCATCACCTTAAAATGTTTCTTTGGATAAGTAAAATAAATCCTTCTTAAGTAATCAAAAATATTCCCCAAGTCCCATAATAGAAGAAAATGGCTTAACAGAATCTACTCAAAAGAAGGGAGTTTTTGGTTTTCCTACCCAGTTCTGTGTTTCTGAGTCTGATCCCAGGGTCCATATTTCCTTGCCTCCTCCCAGATGGGCTATTATTGCAGCTTGTTCTCAGTTTGGGTGTGTCTGCGATGCAGGCATTGTCATCTAACAGGACAACTTGGCAATGAAGCCATAAACTGAAATCAACTAAAGCTGGCTTTCATAATATATGTGTGTGTGTATATATATATATATCATTTTAATGTGATTTCCTTCTTTATGCAACCAGGACCATAGACCTTAACAAAATTAAATCAATGTTTTCTAAAATCCTAAATGTTTTTAATTCCAAGAAAAATTGAAGTTAAACAGGTAAGAGAAAAGAAATTTGGTGGGATGACTGGTATTAACTAAAGGGTCTATTAAGAAGAAAGGGGCCCGCTCTGAGCTAACGTCTCTCTAAGTCTTGTTCATCCCTGGCCCATGATCAAGATGCTTAGGTTGTGCCACGTCGTTAATTTTCTTTGGCCCTGTGGTCACATTTCTGTTTCAGACCACAAGCAGCATGCTCTAGTCTTTCCATACAAATGTTACTGGATTGGTGGTGAGCAAGAGGCAAGCAGAGGGAGCAGGTTAATCTGGGGGCGTTCCAAATGCAAATCTACTTAGAGTAGGCTCCGTTTGAAGAGTAATCCTTCTGTCAGCTGCTGGTAAAGCGGCCATTTATGTTGAAAATGGCCTCTGTCCTAAAGAGTCGTGTTTTCCAACACAAGCATCAGCTTGAGAGGATACTGTGTTGGACTAGGATTCAGTGCTACTGCAAAAACAACTTTTGTTACAATGATAAGAGTCAACATTTACTGAAGAATTACTATATATGAAGCGCTTTTCATATGATCTCTCATTTCTAACAATCCTATGCAGTAGGTATTATGATGCCATTCCTATTTTACAGATAAGAAAACTCAGACTTAGGGGTGTTAAATAACTTGCCCAAGGTCACGCAGCTCAGAAGTGGTGGATACAGGACTGACCCAGGCAATCTGTCCCCAGACACACTGTAATTAATCATCCCACCACACAGCCTCCTGGCTCTGCCCCTTGTTCCAGCTCTGCCATCAGCCCCATGATAGTGGTCCAGTCACTTCCTTTCTATAACATGGGGATGGAAATAGGAGTCTAGATCATCCTTTTGATCACTTGTGGTTCTGACATTTTACAATCCTATGAACTGCTTTACCTGCTGGACTGGAACAGACCCAGCTTTGGGTTGGACGAGTGCTCCACCCATGGCCATGGCCTGATTACCAAGGGGCGAAAAGTACCCCCTTCTCATTAGGATAAGACCTGGTAAACTAACGCTTTGGACTGTCAATTTGGAGCAGAAGTAGGGAAGAGAGAACATGAAGAAAGAACAGGAAGAAAAGTCAAAATTCCATTCCTGAAGTAGGGAAGGGAGACAAGCATCCCACACTGAAGCAGCCCCACAACTTGGCCTCCATGTAATTCAACACTAGTTTGAGAACCTTCAGGGTTATGTAAGGTGTGCGGCTTATGATTACCATTTCGGACTAAACAACCATGGGTGCCAGATATTTTCCCCTTCCCCCCAAAATCTGTTGTTTCTTCAACCCAAAGTCCTGCCTTCCATGGGGCCAGATCTTAGCTTAAACTATTGAAGCAGTGATCTTTCAAAATAAAGGCAAAATTGTTCTTTGTAGTAAAGATAAACAATAAAAAACTTAAATGTTCAACAAAAAGAGATTACTTAAGTAAATATATCATGTTTCCATATCATAGAATACATAATGCAATCACCAAAAAAGAGTGTCATAGAAGAAGAACACGGAATGACATATAAAAAATGTTCTCAATATATGGTTGCTAAAAAATTGCGGGTTACAAAATAATATGCAGAATAGAATCTTACTTTGAAAAAAAGATTTGCAAACTATGGGAGATATTTTATTAGTAATGATTCCTTGGTGACAAGATTATGAGTGATTTTTATTTTCTAATCTTTCTTTTTTATATTTTCCACAAAGGAACACCTACATCTTTTGTGATAATAAAAAGTGGTATGAATTGATTGATTAGTAACAGAATTTTTCCTTGTCATATTGGCAAATATACTTACTTATAGTTCTCATAAATCTTAAGTCTCAAATTTCATCATTAAAACAAAAATAGAACCTTTGTTTGCCCAGCGGCTGTAGGTTACATTCAGCCCCTACCTTAGCCAGTGCTTCAGATTTGAAGACTGCTCCCATGTGACTCATATCACCATGAATATTTTTGGAGTCTGTGCAGGGTACTCGACATAGCCAATAACAAGGGACAGACTCTCTACCCTTCCTGACCCAAGGGCTCCCATGGTCAGCAGGGTCCTCTCAGAGCTGAAAATAAGCAGTTTCATTTTCAGTAAAGCCATGTGCTAAAGACACAGGAAATTGGTGATCGAATGAAGCGAAGAGCACAGCCATCCTAGGAAAAGATGACTCACTCAAATTCTGGGCCCAAGACATGGCTCCTTTCAGACAGGGCCTCCTGTCTTTGTGGCTCTGAGCCCATGACCCTGGCTGATATTCAGGGATTGACTTAGTGGAAATGTTTGTCCCAAGGCCTGGCAGTTTTAATGGGAGCACAGGCCAGAGACCCTCATCCCATGGGCAGTGTCTGGTAACGGGATTGGATGGTGAGAGCATGTGGCTGACAACTGGGGGAACCGAGAGGACAACATTGGGGACTTTTCTTTGGACACTAGACTGTTAACTCTACGATGGCAGGGAATGGATCTTGCTTTCCACTATATCCCTGGCATGTAATGCAGTACCTGGTCTGCAGTAGAAAGTCGACAAATAATTATTATTACTGAATGAATGAAAGAAACTAGAAGTTAAAGTGGATGACCTAATCTTAATCAATGTTAGCATAGACTTTTAGACCTCATTTCTTTCTTCCCCAAAAGTGATTGATTTTAGATGTCTGTTATCAGGGAAAAAAATATCGTTTGTTAAAATTGAAAAGAAGACTTTTCTTTATTGTCTTTCTCCTCCTTTATGGTATTAAAATATCATCTCCTTATGATTACTTCTGCTCTGAGCTGTGTTTCTTTGAAACAAATGAGCTTTTATTCAAAATTCATACGGGTGATCTCCAAGCACTTTTGACTATTAGCTAGGTTTCCCTTTTCCTCCTAAGACATTTTCCCCAAGTTAGATATGAGAAACAAACCTTGGAATGCTGAGAAATCTAGAATTGCAGAATATGAGCCTCAGCCAAACCTCTATGTGTACTCCAACAAGCCAGAATGAAAGACGTCAAATAAAGCAATGAGTACATGCAATTTCAGCTGATAACAGTTACTACTTCTGGGCTCAATTTCTATGGGAAGGGGCGTGTGTGAGAGAAGGAAAGAGACAAGGGAAGGAGACACAGCCCACCAAAGAGAGACTCTACATTTTTAAAAATTTATTTTTGAAAACAGTCTCTTGGGGGTTGTCTGAAATTTTGGGGGGAGCTCCCTATGTTGCCCAGGCTGGTCTCAAACTCCTGGCCTCAAGTGAACCTCCCACCTCAGCCTCCCGAGTAGCTGGGATCAGAGCCACTGCACCCAGCTTCCATCTCCCTTTATTTGAGGGAAGATCCCTAGGATGGGCCCCTTAGTTACCAAAAAGCAAAGATACAACCATTGTCCTTGGAACAAAACGTCAGTCTGAAAGAAGATGATGTGGTCCATAATTTTTCATTCTCTTTAATAAAAAAGCAGCTGATTGGAGAAGAAAGAAAAGCAACTGGTTGATAATTTCCTCTTAAGGTCAGGCAACTTTAGTGTGGACCATGTCTATAATAAGCCCACACCAGGTAGAAGTGAACTCAGAGACTGGGCCTGGGAAAAGGAAGAGGAAAGAAGAGGAAAGTAAGATTGCAAGCAACAATAAAACAGATCAAACTGGCTTAAAAGACAAAAGCATTCATTGGCAGGGAGTCCAGTGAGGTTTAGGTAAGGATGATCCAACAGGTTAATAACGTCACCAAAGAGCTGGTCTGAATTATCTTATGCCTGGTTTCCCTCATGGTCACAAGGTGGCTGCCAGCTGCTTCCAGGCAACATGCTTCTCCCTTCCTGTCCAGAACGAGAGCCGCTCCTGGGAGCTTCCACAGAGGAGCTAGGGGGCTTCTTACCCAGAACCGCCTGCTAACATCCCTCTCATCTCATTGGCTGGAATTGGGCCACACTCATCCGTGAACCAATGACTGCCACCAAGATGCTGATTGACTTAGATCCACTTTTAAACCTGGAGGCGCTGCTCTGCTTTCCCCTAGGCACTGGAACTGCCTAGGGAGGAACAGATACCTGAATGAGAATTGCGGTGCTCATACGCAGCAAAAGGGAAGAGGAATGGGAGCTAAAGGGCCCAAATCAGCAAGAAGCAACTACTAGAAGGTGGGGCAAGTGAGCTGGGAATAGAGCAGCACACAGGGGTGGGGGATGGTAGGATGCTGTGCCCTGTGCATGTGACCCCTGCCCCTCACTCTCCCAGACACCGATCTTCCAGGAAAGACCACAGAAATTATAAAATGCTTGATGTGGTTGAATTTCTTGCAGAAACTGGTGAAGAGGCTGAGTTTGGCATCCTGGTTCAGTGCAGGTGAAACCAAGATAGTCTATGAGAAGCCAGGGGCTGGGGCCAAAAGGATTATGGAACTGTGAGTGTAGGGACGTAGGCCACCCTGCTAGGAGGATTCTGGACTTACCTGGGATGTGAAAATTGGGAATTTAAGAGGCAGAATAGTGGCTATCTGACAAAAGGCTACAGCCGTGTAAGTTAAGTATATATTTAGCTGGATTGCATCCTTTAATAAAGGGGGAGTGATCTTCTAGAAAGGAAGACTTGACTGGATGTTGGTACTCTTGAGATGAGTTATTTACAATTGAATAACATACACTTTGAGAGAAGTGTTGTACACTACCCAGATTGCCTTATCTGGCTGTGCAGGCCACCCAGTTTGTGTTGTGGGGTGGGGTGAAGAGCTGAGCCCTACCTGAAGGGAATTGGTGGGAGGGTCGCTTCTGTCCGTCCACTTGAACCCTGTGGAGGCTACAGGCAAGCCTTGGGGACATGGCCATGTGGCAGCTGAAGAAGCTGGTGAGCAGGCTCTGCACAGCTGGGGCACTCAGCGGGTGTGGATGGTGGCTAGACAGCCTGCTTCCAGCAGTGACGGAACATGGCAGCACCCTCTGGGAACGGGCCCTCTGACCACCTCCCAGTAACCAAAACCAGCAATGGCCTCTTTGGACAAAGTATGAAACCTAGAGAGTTTAGGGGACTCTCCAGGGAAGAACGCCAGGCTTCCCCCCGTGAAAAAGGGTCCACCCAGGGTTATATTCACATAATATTCATACTTTAAAAAATATGACTAGCAAAACCTGAAAATAAAAAGAAAATGTAACAAGAAATATATAAGTTGTATGGGAAGCTCCGCGGCTGAGTGCAGGGACTCTGGCTTGGCCACGTCTGTGCCCATCATGGAGAAGCTCAACCCCTGCGAGCTTTCGCTTCTCATGGGTGACACAGGGGTGCCAAGGCTGTCATGAGGATTAAATGGCTTAGGACAGATATAACGTAAAGCTGTCGGAATAGCACTGGCAAGGGAATTTAAACAGCGCAAGCACACCGTGACAGACAAAGGAAAAGGGGGTAAAAGCAAACATCTTAGAAGCTGCAAAGCAGATGGACAAGAGGTAACTGATTTGGTGGACTCAAGAAACCTGACCCTTTATTCTGACATGGGGGATCCCAGAAAGGGCTAAACCTCTCAGAGCTTTAGCCTTCACCCACCCAAAGGCCACATGATTAACATCTTAACTAGTAAAACTATACTTTAGCTATCTTGTCATCCAGACTTAAAGTCCAGTTTCCAGGTACTGAATCTCTTAACTACATCACGAGACCTAGGTACTTTCCAGCCCAGGACTTACCAAGAACATGGGGCATTCTCACTGTCTCTGGGCGTCCCAAGCAACACCCTGGCCACACCATGGGGCCCAGAAAGGTTCTGAAACTAGAGGCCCCAGAAATCTTCAAAAATGGAAGTTGAGGGTACTAAGAACAAGAGAAGATCTCCCCACTCTGTGCTGTTGGTGACAGCCTCTCAATGCCAACAGAATAAAGGCTTACTCTGACCTTGAGGACACAGGCACGGTTGAGGGTAGAGGTGCTGTACCGAGAACAGAATTCAGAGAAGGTTCACCCCCTTAGCAGCGAGACCCACAGCCCCTGCCCCACTGAGCTGCCAGACTGTTTGCAGGGGGCTTATACCCCCAGGCAGGACGTGGGAGAATTCCTCCGGGGAAGCTGACCACCAGTCCATGAGAAAAGACCTCCACACACTGATGGGTTCATATGGGGTGGCCCAGCAAGATGCCCTCCAGTGAAGCCCACTGGTGACAATACACAGAGAGTCCCCAATCACATTTTAAGGACCTCACCAAGTTTGAGGCTCTGGCATGAAAGACAGAGACCAAAACCAACAAATAGAAAGAAATGGAATTTGGAGAAAGACAAATTTCATGAAGAAAAGAAAAAACATTTAAAAAATTATAACTAATATCCTGAAAGACAAAATATAACATATTGCATTGATAACATGAGAATGGATTGCTATATAAAAAGGACATTAAAAGATAAAAAAGAGTTCTTGGAATTAAAAATATGAGAGCTGAAATGGAAAATGTAATAGAAGGAGCAGAAGACAATGTCAAGGAAACTTCTGAGATAATAGAGAAAGAAGCTGAAAGAAGGAAAATAGGAGAAATTAGAGGATCAGTACAGGAGATATGTGGCAGGCCAGGACCCCCTAAGGGGTCCACAGAAGTGACACGCATGTCTCTCCTGGACTTCTCCCTCCTACATGTTTATTTTAGCTAGTTTTGGGTCGTATTTCGATGACTGCTTGGGAGAGTAAGGGCTTGGAGTGTCCTAGTCTGTCATTTTGCTGACAGGAATAATCTAAAGTAAATTTTGATGGCAGCAAATTTTGTTCTCATGTTTTAAGACATATTTTAGAAGAACAGAATATATTTCTTTAAACAAGTTTATACATCCTGTTAAGAAACCAGGCTGTTTTGGAAAAGTGAGTTCATTGGGATCCTGTTGCTCTCTCATTTGAAAATGCTTGAGTAGGGGAAGCTCTCTGCAGACATACCGAGGGTCTTAGGAGCCAGCACAGGGGTGAGTCCTGTGGGTCAGGGGGCCACTAAGTCTCCTTACTCTCAGAGCTTTACCCTCAGCCACCCAGAGGCCACATCACTAACGTCTTAACTAGTAAAACAACTCTACTCTAGTTATCACGTCATCCAGACCTGAAGTCCAATTTCCAGATACTGAATCTCTAACCACATCACAAGACCTAGGGACTTTCCAGCCCACGGCTCATCAACAACGTGGGGGATCTTCACTGTCTTTGGGTGTCCCAAGCAACACCATGGCCACAGAGTCAGCCTTTGTTCAGGGATGGGGGTATCTCTCCCACTAATAACTTTAGATTTCCCAGACTGGTGTGGTAACTTCTCAAACAGATAATGACATCTATTAGTCAATATTTGAATACAACCAATTCATACAAAAAGCATAAAACATATTATATAAGCTCCCACTTTCTCAAAAAACAAAATGAGAAAAATCAGGACCACATATCCCAGGGTTCACTTAGAATCTGCCTAAATTTAGCCATTTCCTTATGTATGTGTCTTGCTAAAGCCTATACATTTGGGAAGTTGTCCAGGATATAAATGCCACATGCATCCCCAACAATGTCACATACTCCTTCCCTGTTTAGCTGGGAAATGATCCAAGGCCATGAGGTTTTGGAGTACTCCATTTCTCAAAGCCTTCATTCATACAGTAATTTATTTCCAATCTCTCATATGGCCTCTTTGCCCCTCCATACGTTAGTAATTGTACACCCAAACCCTTCTGGAGCTTATCCTGAATTCTTGACTCCCAGTCTTAGTCCTGCCCCCTACCATCTCTCACGGAGACATCACAGATCCATGATGATGACAATATCCAGTAGGTAGAATGGGGGGCAGGCCACCATTCTTTACCCATTACCAGAGTCTACTTTGTGGGATCTGCATTGAGAGGCCATGGTATGGAACCACCAGGAACCATCATGA
Organism: Propithecus coquereli; assembly: GCF_000956105.1. Classification (NCBI taxonomy): domain Eukaryota; kingdom Metazoa; phylum Chordata; class Mammalia; order Primates; family Indriidae; genus Propithecus; species Propithecus coquereli. The sequence continues at coordinate 3,867,658 of NW_012149174.1, forward strand.
TGTTCCAATAACTGTGCCCTTCTACCTCCATAAGGGCTTATGCAATGTGTACATCCTGAATGAGGGAGTAGCCTTACAGGGGCGCATGTCTTGGTGGGGGTTTGGGGGTTCGGGAAGCCAACCATGAGTTCTGAGTGCTCAGTTTCTGTTATGATCCCCAACCCCAAATGTTAGAAAGGCAGCAGGCCTAATGTGCTTCCACCCACACCCATGAGCTCTGGGTTTTTGCTTGTCTCCTTATGGTGGCAAGTTCCTTTCTGGCCATTTTCTCTTCACTGGTGATATTTATCAAGTTTACCCAGAAGCCTAACGAGTAGCTCTTGCTTGGTTTAACACCAGACACCATGATAGCCCATCCCTCAGAGATTCTGGAGTGAGGGGTCTTCCAACTCTAAGGAAGGGTACTTTCCGTAGCATTTTTTTGGTATATATCAACTCTCCACCAGTGGCCCCGACTGTTCTGGAAGTGTCAGAACCCTGCCTACTAGAGTTGTGATTAGATTATCCTTCAAGTTGCAGCTGGCTCTCCACATAGGACAAGCTGATGGCTTAAATCTTATTCCAATTGGTATCACAGCCCAACGTGTCCCCGAATAACCTTACCACCATTAAGAGGCTCACAGAGGCCTCCTTAAGTTTCTCCCCACAAGTAACAGGGCAGGGCTGACCACCACCTGGCTAGAGCCTGCGACTCTCCAGCGTCCCAGAGGTGACCACTCACTCCCCCCTTTCTCCCCAGGCAGCAAACACCAGGGGAGGGAAAGGAAACAGGATGCCAGGTCTGGATGGGGCTTTCATCAAGGACAAGTACGCAATGTCAGCCAGCACTGACAGGTGCATTATCAGGCCCCAGCATTCAATCCTCCCCCAGTGTCCAGGAGCCACTAAAGATGGACAAATAAATCATCACCATCATGGGGCAGTCAGTAGGAGGGATTCCTTCCAGAATAATGGTGAGGGAAGATTCCAGAATTACAGATATGCAATGGACCTTGAGAGTTGCCCATGCTTGAGGTATATCCCCAAAGGAAAAAAATGCTTGAACATAATGAAAGAGTTATAATGAGATTTGGGGGATCACTTTGTGATAGATATTTAGAAAAGCAAGCAAACAAGAGAGACAGACAGAGAGAGAGATGCAATCACTCATTAAAAATAAGTAAATAAATATAACCGTAGTGCAATACATGGCTCAATTCTAAAAAATATACACATTTTGAAAACAACATAATCACTAAGTACCGATTTCACTAAAAATTATGATGTAACTTTATTGGGAAGATGGAAGGAGGGAAGGTGGGATGAGATATTCAAGAACTAAACTCTCATCTTCCAAAGTAGGAATTTAATAGATGTCTAAAACAAGAAATAATCAGGAAATAGCAGGAGGCTATTTAAAATATGGAGGCTAATTAAAAATTTAGAGACAAATATGAGAACCAGCTAAAAAGGTGATTACCATTAGAAGAAGGTGGAGATGGGGAAATAGGGAACAATGATTTTTGATGAAAATCTTATAGAATTATTTGCCTTTTTAATCTCTTTCTTTATAATGATAAATAGACATATACATCATGGATTTTTTAAAGCATTAAATGAAAATCTTTAAGCATGCTCATTAAAAAATTTGGAAGATACAGAAAAGTAGAAAAAAAGAAAACCATTGATCCTCTACCTCTGAGATTGGAGGAGCTCACAAAGACTATAAACATGACTTTTTTAACTTAAGAAAAGCTGTAATTTTTAAAAACATGTAATACTATTTAATCATAAATTAAAGTAAAAATTATAAACATAATTTTAAAAAATTTAAACCTAACTTGACTGCTTTTTTACTCATAACAAAAAATTTCTGTGTTATTACATATTCTTTATGAAAATTCTTAACCATGGCTCCTTAGTTGGCTACTGGAATTTCTTTTCTTTTTTTATATATATCTATACACACATATATGTCTGAAAAATATATATGGGTTTTTTTAGGGGCAGGGTCTCACAATATTGTCCAGGCTGGTCTTGAACTCCTGGGCTCAAGTGATCCTCCCACCTCAGCCTCCAGAGTAGCTGGGACTACAGGCCCACACCACTGCGCCCAGCTGTTTCTATAATACATAGAGATCCAGTGAACAGTGCAGTGCCTAGAACAGTGACTGCCACCTAGTAAGCACTCCATAAATGTTTGTGAAATGATAAATGAATGAAATGAGAAATAGTAATTCACTAAATACTTGTGAACATCTAACATCCTAGATTGAGAGTTCAAGTTCATTGAAAGCAGAGACTGTGTCATGTTATTTATTATTGGGTCCTGGTCTGGGATAAATACTGTGACCCACTGTATGCCTGGCACACACCTATTATAGGCAGGAATTCCATAATAAACATGACACTCTTTGAGCTGCCTAGCATATTAAATCTCACTGATTCCTGAGTAGACCATCCTTCTAACTTGTCATGGCTGAAACAGCAGGGAATCTTCATTCATTTATTCAACAAGTATGTAACGAATGTGCCTTTTGACTGCCAGGCACTGTTCTATGGTTAGTTTACCAAACAGATCAAAATCTCTACCTTCATTAAGTTCACTTTCTGCTGCAGGGAGAAACAATAAGAAAGATAAGTAAGTAAAATACTTACATGTTACATGGTGATGAGTGCTAAGCAGAAAAATTAAGTGGAGGGGGGTGGATAGGGAGTGTCAGAAATGCGATGAGGAGGAGGGTCTGCAGTTAAAATTAGAACTGCCAGGAAAGTCTCCTGGGGGCCAAGGTACTTAAGACCCAAAGGCAACAAGGGAGGGAGGAGTGGGAGTGATGTTGATGCATAGAGTGAATTAGAATGAATGTGAAGATTTGAGAGACTGAATTCTTTGCTCTTCTCTATGACTTTGGTGATATCATCAGAGAAACATCACTCCCCACTAACCTGCCCAGTTCCCAAACACCAGCTCCCTCCCATCACCCATTCATTACATTGCGTCGTACAAAGTAAAAGGAATGTTCACTGGTGTTGACGGGCATCCATAATTTATAAATAGCTAAAAATGTAGAGGTGTCATTTACACCTTTCTCGTAGGTTAAGATTCCTTCCCTTTTTACTCTGAAATGTTCTCGAGTTGTAAATCAGCCAACTAACACTTTTCCAGAGCTATTGCACGCCAGACACTGTGCTGGCACCGGGGAAACAAATACAGCTTCTTCCGTCAATGTCCCCACAGTCACAGATTGTCAGCAACAACACTGCTTCACGGCTGGGCTCTGAGCCCAGACTGCCCGACCCAAACTCTGACTCTGACACCTATTAGGTGAGTCACTTTTGGCAGATGACTTAGCGTCCATGTGCCTTCAGTTCCCACATCTGTAAAGCGGGGGGGTAAGAATAAATCAGTTGTATGGATTACATGAACGGATACATTCAAAGTGCTTGGAACAAGACCTAGCACGTCATAGTTCTAAAAACGATATAAATAGAATCCAATATTTGTAAAAAACACTTCTAACATCTCATTTTCACAGAGATCTCGGGTGGGAGAAAGCCAGTACCCACAAGTCTGACCTGTGTAATTGGATGAATTCCTCCTCCACAGCTCTCTATTTGCGCCTCTGATGTACACAGAGACTTAGGAGTTTCCCAGCAGTGGTAGGAAGTCTTCTCTTGTTTCAATTTCATCAATTTAGGCTTTTTATTATTCCCTCCCTTCTGCTTACTTTGGGTCCAATTGCTCTTCTTTTTCTAGTTTCTTACCGTAGAAGCTTAGATTATTGATTGGAGACATTTCTTCTTTTCTAATGTAAGCATTTAATGCCATAAATTTTCCTCTAAAGCATTGCTTTAGTTGCAATTCACAAATTAGATATACTATGTTTTTATTTTGTTCAAAGTATTTTTTTCATTTGCTTTGAGGCTTCCTTTTTGGCCCATGGTCTATATGAAAGTATGTTGTTTAATTTCCAAATATTTGGGGATTTTCCAGATATCTTACTTTACCAATTTCTAGTTTAATTCCATTATGCTCCAAGAACATATTTTGTGAGATTTCTATTTTTTAAAATGTCTTAAGGTTGTCCTTATGGTCCAGAATATAGTCTATCTTGGTGAGTATTCTATGCACAATTGAAAAAAATGTGCATTCTGCTGTTGCTGAGTATTCTATAAGGTCGATTAGGTCGAGTCAGTTGATGATATATTCAGATCTTCTAGGTCTTTGGTGATTTTCTGTCACTTTTTTTTTCTGAGTCATTGAGACAGGAATGTTGAAGTTTCCATCTGTAAATGTACATCGCATTCTCCTTTCAGTTCTAGCAGTTTTTGTTCCATGTATTTCTAATCACTAATGTTAGGTACGTACACAGTTAGGATTGTCATGCCTTCTGGGAAAATTGATCCCTTTATTATTAGGTAACATCACTATTCCTGATAATATTTCTTCTTCTGAAGTGTATTTGGTCAAATATTAATACTCTAGCTTTCTCTTGGTTAGAGTTTACAAGATGCTTATTTTTCATCCTTTTACTCATAATGTACCTATGTTTTTATATTTAAAATGAGAAAATATCGGCCAGGCATGGTGGCTCATGCCTGTAATCCCAGCACTTTGGGAGGCCAAGGTGGGAGGATTACTCGAGGCCAGGAGTTCAAGACCAGCCTGGGCAACATAGTGAGACATATCTACAAAAAAAATTTTTTTTTAATTACCTGGGTGTGATGATGCATGCCTATTGTCCCAGCCACTGAGGAGGCTGAGGCAGGAGGATTGCTTGAGCCCAGGAGTTCGAGGCTGCAATGAGGTAGGATCACACCACTGCACTCCAACTGGGATGACAGAGTGAGACCCTGTTTTCCAAAATAAAAATAAAAAAATAAAGTGAGACAAAAATCAAATGTACTAATAGGTACACAGTTGGAATGCCAGAAGGAGAAGAGAGAATGAGCAGAAGAAATACTGGAAGAAAAAAAAAAATAAGAAATATTGGAGGAACTAATGGCCAAGAATTTTCTGAAATTCATGACAGATACAAAACCCTAATAGATCTAAGAAACAAGCAAAAAACAAAAGCAAATAAATGAACAAACAAAAACATCACACAAGGTATATCATTTTCACACTGCTGAAAATAGAATACAGAGGAAATCCTGAAGGCAGCCAGAGAAAAGGGCGTATTACATTTCCTGGGGGAGGAGGAAGACTCCCAAAGAGTGGTCAGAAATATCATTAAAAACAAATTAAAAAACAAATCTAGTATTGGCCTCACTAAACTTAGAGCGAACTATTTTCAGCAATCTTGAAACTTTCAGCAAAGTGCCCTTTGACCACCAGATATTCCAAAGTACAGACAAGTGGCTTGTTCAAAACAACCCAGGAAAACAACTTCCCCGCGCAAGTACACTTCTGTCACTTGCCAGCGTCTTCATCAACCTGCCTGCTTCACCTGCTGACCCTGCTGGCGACGTCAGTGTTAGCACCCACAGGCCCTGCACAGGGGCTGGCAGAAGAGCAGGGCACCCAGAGGCACATTCAACTCTGGGGAAGGAGACCAAGCACGTTTCCAGGTGGGGATAATCCACCCAAACTCACAGAAACCAGTCAGGGGGTGTAGGTAGGGGGCTTTACTGCATACTCATGTCCACAAGAACTAGGGAGACCACTAACAGAGAGTTGGGGAGGCTCAGCACCAGGGCTGCTATGGATGTCCTGTCGGCCAGCTGCAGCTCCTGCACCCTGCTCTCTCCACCCCTGGGAGGGAGAGACAGAGAGAAGGAGAGGGAGAAGGGAAAAACAAATCAACAGGGAAAATTTTTAAAGACAAAGAAAAAATAATGATGGCAAAGTGAGCAGGGGAAATTGTCAAGGACACAGTATGGCAGGACACAGAATGAAATGAGTATGTGTTTGCTAAAGAAAAGCTAGATGCAAGGTGGTAGGCAGAGGAGAATTAAAAAATAAAATGTAAACCATGACACAAAGCAATGCAATGATGAAAAATAGACAGGAATGTGTGCAAGGAGGAGGAAAGGAAACAAAGAGATTGACAGCAGGAAACCCTGACGGGATATATGTCTGTGGGATGTATGTCGTGGGAGGAGAACGCCAAGGAGGGAAGGCAGGAGAAAGGGTTGGTGGCCCTGTACGGAAGCGATTAAATAAAATAGTCTTCAATCTCTTTCTACCTTAAAGATAAATATTGAGAAAAAGATTACTAATGTGCTCACAGCATGTGAAAAGCTGGCAATTGAAATGGTTTGCAGGTGCTGATTAACAGCCACGAGCCCCAAACTTGCTCAAAGGTGTGCAGTGCGGAAGGGCGTTAAGACCCCAACTGCTCCTGCGGCTCTCAGCCGGGTCAAGCTTTCCTCCCTTTACCGAATGACTTTGTTTTTAAGAACAGGATCCAATCACTTTCCTGAACAACTACCTCTGGAGCCCCAAACTGCACTGGCAGTCACAGCAGGGGGAGGCGGGTGTCCCTCACTGCAGTCATGTCCCCCTCCCATTTGTCCACATGCCAAGTCTTGTACCTCAACACTCGCAATGTTTTAGGGAGATTGAAAAATCATACCCCTGACATAGCATCACTTTGGCAAAAAGGACCATCCGAAATTAGGCTTAGAGGTCAAAAAATCTGTCCTAATGCAGCAGGACACAGTGGCCCTACCACCGAGTTAGCATCGCCTGGAGCCTGGAGCAACGGCGGAGACCAGCGGCTACTGGAAAGGTGATGATTCTCTGGAAACTACAGAATGATTGACTGGATCCTTTTTTCTTCATGAACCAATGGAGGAACAAGGATTTTTCTCACTTGCTTGCATGATTTCCTGCTACCAATTGGAATATTAAAATCTTATGAGGGTGATACGGTGCCCCAAGTCTGAACTGGAAACCTTCAGTGACTTGCACTGTTAGAAAGCAAGAGGCGAGAGTGTCCTTTCAAATCCTCAGATTTCAGTCGTGTGTGACAGAACACCGAGGTGCATCAGAGTTTTATCGTCTGAGTAAGAGGAAACTATGTGGGGAAGAGGGCTTTTATGAGCTCCAAATTACTATGAACATTTATTACACATTTTTACCTCAAATCTTCCAAATGCCTGGCCCTTCTTTTCTTTCCTGGACCAATGCCTGGCTCCCCATTGAATTTGGGTGCCAGATGTGTTGGGCAAATCCATGGAGAATGTTCTGCTTAAGGTCCTGAACCACCTGCAGTGAGAGGAGACGAGCAGGCCTCTGCTCCGGGGAGAAGAGGACCCTCCCGGAGTGAGCAGCCCCCACCTGGAAAGACCCGCTGTGGAGGGCAAAGCCCCACTTCTGCTAGTGGCCAAGGGCCCGCTGCAGACCCGGCTACCCCAGAAGCCAGCACTTCCTAGGTCTAGGGCCTTCCTGAGCGAAGCTCCAGCTTGGCAGCCTATTGAGAGGCTGATGAAACTCCCTGGGAAGAGTCATCTTTTGAACACTGAACTGCTGCTCCATTCACCAGGATTTCCTCTGTGTTATGGGTTCAACTTCATCCACCCCCAAAAAGGTATGTTGGAAGTTTAACACCCAGTACTTCAGAATGTGACCTGATTTGGAGATAGGGTCTTTCCAGAGATAATCAAGTTAAAGTGAAGTCATTATGGTGGGCCAAAATCCAGTATGACTGGTGTGCTTATGAAAAGGACAAATTTGGCCACAGAGACAGACATGCATAGAGGGGAGATGAGAAGAGACACAGAGAAGGACCATCCACGAGCCAAGAGGAAGGGCTGGAACAGATTCTTCCCTCACCGGCCCCCAGTAGGAACCAACCTGCTGACACCTTGATCTCGCACTTCCAGCCTATAGAGAACTATGAGATAATAAATTTCTGTTGTGTAAGTCCCCCAGTCTGTGGTACTCCGTTACGGCAGCCCTAGACTAACACACGTGGTCTCCTCTCCTCCAAGACCCAGGAAGGTGAGGCCCAACAAGGCACATTTCGGTGTCTGAGCCAGCCAGTCCTGTCTTTGATGGGCTGCCACTGTGGAGTGAGGGGAATGAGCTCAGCGGAGCAGTGTTAGCAGGAATATCATGAGTGATTTGGTTCCTTACGCAGGATCAAGGCCCTTGGCCCCAATCTAAATGTAATGGAAACTTCCACATTTCTGCCCAATAGGACAGCTCCTACTCAGCTTGGGCCCCAGTCAAAAAGTGAATCTCCCTGCCCATAAAAATAAATGAAGATAAAAATATTAGGTTCCTCAGAAGAAAAGTTCTATGGACATAAAAGGGCAGCAGCGTTAGCTGAATGCCATGATTTAAATGACCAGTTGCTTTTCTTACAAATCTGTTCAGAAAGCTGATGACTTAAAAAAAAAAAAAAAGACAAGGTTGTACTTGAATTTTTGAATTTGCCTGAAACAAAACACAGAGAAGTCGGATTTTTAAAGAACTAGCTGAATTTTTAATAAATGGAATTAAATAGATGGCTATTCAAAAAGCCAAACAGAAACAGGTACTTTTCATTGGGAGCGCGCCCCGCATTCTGTTTCTCTTACAACCTATCTCCTCCTGCCCCCACCTAAATCTGTTCCTGGCTAAGTTTGTCAGAAAAAATACAGACACTCAGTCAAATTTGAATTTCAGAAAAACAAGGAATAATTTTTCGAAGTATAAATATACCCCAAATATTTCCTGGGACATGCTTATACTAAAAAATAATTTGTTGTTTATCTGAAATTTGGATTTTTACGGAGCATCCTTTTTTGTGCGTGCTCAGTCTGGCAACCCTCTTCCTGGCCCCAAAGCCACTCCCAGGCTGAGCTCAGATGGGATGTGTGATGGCGGGTTCCGGTAAGGGTTCCACTCGCCACGGCCCTGAACCTTAACTCAGTCAGCTCTTTGAGGCAGTGCATGTGGCCACCCCATGCCCCAGGCTGGGGGTAGCGGGGCGGTATGGCCTGGAGACAGTGGGGGAGCGCCCGTAGGAGGCGAGGCGCCAGCTCCGTCTGGGGAAGCAATTCGGTCCTAGGGATGGGCTAAGGGGATGGTCGGGACTCTGGGCCTGGCTCGGAGGATGCCCGAGGCCACTCGGAACTCCGGAGTGGCTGGGGCCCGGGACGTGGCTGCGAGGGGCGGGGGCGCTGGGGGGACCGCAGGAGCGCTCCAGCCCACTGGCCCCGCCGCGAGGCTCCAGGCAGGGGAGCAGATGTCCACGTCCCCGGCCAGCCTGGGCCCGGCCCTCCTCAACCTCATCGCGCCCCCTGGTGGCCACAGATGGAGACGCCGCTCACTCTTTCCTCCCGCTGCCTCTTGACTGGGGAAGCGATAGGGGCGACGGGTCTCTGAGGGAGCCAGTGCTTCCTGGGGCAGGGAAGAAGAAAGTGACCGTTGCCACCGAAGACACCGCTATCAGTGTCTTCACGGACAAAATAATCACAGCTGTGAGTCCCCCAAAGCATCTACCTGGTCACCCAGGGTCTTGGCTCAGCTCCGCCCAGGCCCGGCCTACCCCAGAACGTGGCTCCAGCTATGGCCCTCTCCTGTCTTACCAGTTTTTCCTCTCCAGTAAATGACTTCCTTCTGCATAAAACCTACTGTTGTTTCTCACATCTTGAAAAAAAATCTTGATTCCACTTCCCTTCCAGCTACTACTCTGGTTTTTTTGGTTTTTGGTTTGGTCCTTTTTGCAACAAAATTCCAAAAGGTCTGTGTTCTTTGCCTCCAAGTTCTCTCCATCCTTTGTTAGTCTTTTCATTGTGACATATAGGACAATAGAGAAAAAGAGTAAAAACAGAAACATACAGCATTACGATTTCTCTGAAACAAATACCTTTGCAACCACCAACCAGATCAAGAAATAGCATCTTGGCAAGAGCTCAGAAGCCTTCCCGTGCCCTGTCAATCCCTACCCCTATCGGCCCCCAAGGCAACCACCATCCTTACTTTTATGGCAATCTTCCTTGAGTTATTTTGTTTAACCATGTAGGGATGCATCCCCAAACACTGTACTTAAGTCTTACCTGTTTTTTGAACTTTAGATAATGAAGTAATGCAAGATGTCTTCCGTGGCTGGCTTCTTTCATTCAATATTGTGTTGGTAAAACTCGCCTATGTTGACATGTGTCACTGCATTTCATTTGTTTCTATTACTTTATAGAATCCTATTGCATTATTTATCCATCGCTGCGTAATAAGTTACCCCAAAATTTAGCAGCTGAAGACTAACATTAATTATTTCGCACACATTCTGAGAGTCAGGAATCTGAGAGTGGCTTAGCTGGGTGTTCTGGCTCAGGGTCTCTCCTGCAGTTGAGCCAAGCTGCCTCTTGAGGCCACAGCCTCCGAAGGCTTAACTAGGGCTGCAGGATCCTCTTCCACACTCACTCCTGTAGCTGTCAGCAGGACACTTTGCTTCCTCGATTCCTGGGCCTCTCCCTAGGGCTGCTCATGATGTAGATTCAAATAAGCCAAGCAAATAAGCCAAGAGCCAGAGCATGAGCCAGAGAGCTCCTGAGATGGAAGCCGCAATGTCGCATCACCTAATCTCACAGGCCGCACACCATCTCTGCTGCAGGTGAGCTACTGATCACACAGACTAACCCGGGTCACATGAGAGGGGACCATACAGGACGTGAGCACCAGGAGGCAGGGATCACTGGGGACCATCTTGGAGGCTGCCGACCACAACATTTGCATAAACGTAGAAAAATATATCCGTTCTATTACTGATAATCATTTGGGTTGTTTCTAGTGTGGGGCTGTTATGAATAGAGCTGCTGTGAACATTCTTGAACATGTCTGTTGGTGCTTCTGTGCACACATTTCTGTCAGGTAAATACCTAGACGTATAATTGCTGGGTCTCCGCCTATGCATGGCTTCAACTTTAGTAACTAATGGCAAACTATTTTACAAAGTGTCTACTAATTTACACTCCCACCAGGAGATTCCCAGTTGTTACGTGTTCTCAACACCACTTGATATGGTCAATCTCTTTTAACTGCAGCCATTCTGGTGAGATTGAAGTGATATCTCATTGTAGTTTTAATTTGCATGTCCCTGAAGAATAAAGAGTTAGAACAGCTTTTCAGTATTTGTTAGCCATTGGGATATCCTGTGTGGTGAAGTGCAGTGGACATGAGGCTGTGGCACTCAGATCTTCTTTCGAGGAAGGACTTGCTGCTCCGCTGTGGGGAGTGTGGTCAGCAGACAGCTGGCAGCTGCGTCGGGGTCCGCCTTATCTGCAGAGAACCACCTTGTCCAAGGTCATGCTCTTCCTGGGGGAGCCATGCTCTGCCTGCACTGCCCTTTCCGCCTGACGAGGGAGAGGCCAAGAGCCATGTCCACTCCTGCGCCCCGCCAGGCTGGCCCAGGCTGCGCTGGGCTTCACTGCAGCTCAACTCCTTTCTGCGCTCAATCCTGCCTCCTCCCACCTCGTTCACAGTAAACATCTTGCTTCCTAACAAACGTCTTGCACTTCAAACTCCTTCTCAGGGTTGCTTCTGAGGAAGCCCAACTGCGAAGTGGAGAACTTTTTGCAAGTCAATTGCCCATTTTCCTATTGAGTTGTCTGTCTTTTCTTTTTCTCACCAATTTGCAGCTTTTTGTTTAGTACAGAGACAAGTCCTTTGTCACTTACGTGTGTGGCAAATATCTTCTCCCACTCTGTGACTTGACTTATTAATCTCTTTATTGTGTCTTTGAAGAACGGAAGGTCTTCATTTGGGTGTAATTCAATTTATCCATTTCTTTCCTTTTTAGAGATACTCTTTGTATCCCGTGTAAGAGGTCTTTTCCTACCCTAAGGTTATGAATACATTCTCCTATATTGTATTTCAAAAGCTTTTATAGTTTTGTCCTTTAAATTTAGATTTATAAGCCACCTGGAATTAATCATTGTGTAAGGCGTGAGATGGGGGCCATGTGTCATTTTTTTCCCAAAACAGATATCCTATTGTCCCGGCACCATATTTTGAAAACGCCTTCCTCTCCCGCACCGTTCTGCAATGCCAACTGTCGCATAGATCCAGTGTGGGACTCTGTCCACCCACGTGGGTCTGTTTCTGGATCCCCATTCTGTATCACTGGCCTCTTTGTCTGCTTTTGTCCCAATACCACACTGTTTAATTCCCATTATTTTTCCCCCAGTTTTAAAAATTGTGGTAAAATACACATAACATAAAATTTACCATCTTAACCATATTTAAGTGTACAGCCCAGGGATAGTAAATACATTTATAATGTTGTGCAACCAGCACCACCATCCATTTCCAGAACTCTTTTCATCTGGTAAAACTGAAACTCTATACCTATTAAACACTAACTTCCCATTTCTCCTCCCTGTCCTAGCAACCACCATCTTCCTCTCCGTCTCTATGAATTTGACTTCTCTGAGTACCTCACATAAGTAGAATCACACAGTATTTGTCTTTTTGTGGCTGGCTTATTTCACTGTGCATAATGTTTAGCATAATGTCCTCAAGGGTCATCTGGGAAAACACAGAGGCATATGTCACGATTTCTTTCCTTTTTAAGATTAAAAAATATTCCATTGCATGTATACATCACATTTTCTTTTATCCATTCATCCATCTACAGACACTTGGGTTATTCCAGATTTTAGCTGTTAGAAATAATGCTACTCTGACCATGAGTGCACAAGTATCTCTTTGAGACCCTGATTTCGGTTCTTTCGGCTTTATACCCAGAAGTAGAGTTGCTGGATCATAATGGTAACTCTATTTTTGACTTTTTGAGGAACCACCATATTGTTTTCCATAACAGCTGCATCATTTTACATTCCCACTAATGGGGCACAAAGGTTCTAATTTCTCCACATCCTTGCCAACACTTGTTATTTTCTGTTTTTTTCTGACAGTAGCCACCCTATTGTGTGTGAGATGATATCTCATTGTAGTTTTAATTTGCATTCCATAATTATTAGTGGTATGTTGAGCATCTTTTCATGTGCTTATTGGCCATTTGCATATCTTCTTTGGAGAAATTTCTATTCAGGTCTTTTGCCCATATTTGAATCGGTGGTGGTGGGGTTGGTGTTGTTGAGTTTTAAGAGTTCTCTATTATTTTGAATATTAATCCCTTAATAGATATATGCTTTGCAAATAATTTCTCCCATTCTGTAGGTTGTCTTTTTACTCTGTTGATAGTTTCTTTTGATGCACAAAACATTTTATTTTTTATGAAGTCCAATTTGTCTATTCTTTCATTGCCTGTGCCTTTTATGTCATATCCAAGACATCATTGCCAAATACAAGGTCAAAAAGCTTTTACCCAATGTTTTCTTCTAAGAGTTTTATAGTTTTAGGTCTTACAGTTAGATCTTTGTTCCATTTTGAGTTACTTTTTTTTTTTTTTTGAGACAGAGTCTTACTCTATTGTCTGGGCTAGAGTGCCGTGGCGTCAGCCTAGCTCACAGCAACCTCAAACTCCTGGGCTCAAGCGATCCTCCTGCCTCAGCCTCCCAAATAGCTGGGACTACAGGCATGCGCCACCATGCCTGGCTAATTTTATATATATATATATAGTTTTAGTTGTCCAGCTAATTTCTTTCTATTTTTTTAGTAGAGACGGGATTGAGTTACGTTTTGTATGTGTTCTTAGGTAAGGGTCCAGCTTCATCCTTTTCCCTGTGAATATCCAGTTTTGCCAGCACCATTTGTTAAAAAGACTGTTGTTTCCCCATTGATTGATCTTGGCACCCTTCTCAAAAGTCATTTTACCATATGTGGGGGGGGGTATTTCTGGGCTCTCTATTCTATTCCATTGGTCTATATGTCTGTCTTTATTCCAGTACCACACTGTTTTGATTACATAGCTTTATATTAAGTTTTGAAATCAGGAAGTATGAGTCCTCCAGCTTTGTTCTTCTTTTTCAAGATTCGTTTGGCTATTCGGAGTCCCTTGAAATTCCATACAAATTTTAAGATGGGTTTTTCTATTCTTTCAAAAACTGTCATTGGGATTTTGATAGGGATTGCATTGAATCTGTAGATCACTTTGGATAGTACTGACATCTTAACAATTTTAAGTCTTTCAATCCATGAACATGGGATGTGTTTACATTTATTTGTGTCTTTTTAAATTTCTTTCAGCAATGTTTTACAGTTTTCATTGAACAAGTCTTTCATCTTTTTGGTTAATTCCTAAGGATTTTATCCTTTTTGATGCTATTGTAAATATAATTGTTTTCATAATTTCCTTTTCAGTTATTCATTATTACTGTATAGAAATGCAACTGATTTTGTGTGTGTGTGTGTGTGTATCCTGCTACTTTGCTGAAATCATTTATTATTTCTAATGGTTTTTTCCTTTTGTATGTGGAATCTTTAGGGTTTTCTGCATATAAGGCCACATTATCTGCACACAGAGATAATTTTACGTCTTCATTTCCAACTTGGATGCCTTTTATTTCTTCTTCTTGCCTAAATGCTCTGGCTAGAACTTCCAGGATTATGCCAAACGGAAGTGGTGAAAGTGAGCATCCTTGCCTTTTTCCTGGTCTCAGAGAAAAATACTACCAGCCTGTCACCATTGAGTATTATATTCACTGTATATTTTTTATATATGGCTTTTATTAGTTCCTATTCTCTTTAATCCCACTTGGAATGTGGTTTCTGTTCCCAGTTGCTCTACTGAAACTGCTCTTATGACGACCAACAGCACCTCCTCCTGGCTAAATCCAGTGGCCATTTTCCAGTCCTCATCTTACTTGAGTTCTCAGCAGCAATTGGCACAGAGACACTCCCTTCTCCTGGACATGGTTTCTTTGCCTGGCTTCCAGAACACCATACTCTCTTTGTTTTCCTGATACCTCACTGTCTGCTCCTTCTCAGTCTCCTCGTCCATTCTCTCCTCCCTGCCCCAACTTCGCGATATTCCTCCTCCCAGACTCGGACCTCTCTACACTCATTTCTGTGGTATCTTATTCAGCATGTAAATGCCATTTAATCCCCAAATTTATATTTCCAGTGGGACTTCATTCTCAAAGTCCAGACTCATACATCCAGCTGCCTACCTAACTTTTCCACTTGAAGAATCTCAAACTAACAAGTCCAGGATAGAGCTCTGATCTTGTCCCCCAAACCTGCTCCAGTTCCTGCCTTTACCTCCTCAGTGGATGGCAGCTCCATCCCTCCAGTTGCTCTAGGCCCAAAACCTTAGAAGCATCCTTACTATTCTCTTTCTCTCATAGCAACACATCCAATTCATTAGGAAATCCTGCCGTATTTACCTTCAAAATAGGCACATCCCAAATGCAAACTCTACGCCCCACCTCCACAGCTGCCACACAGTCGGAGCCTCCATATGGACAAATGGGTGGCTATATAGCATCTGCAGCCTTATGGCACATGTAAAAATCCCAGGGAGATTATTGAAATCACCTTCTAACTGGTCTTCCTGCTTCGAGCCCTCTCTCCTCAGTCTTTTTTGAACACAATAGCCAGAGGAATCTATGTAAGACATAAGCCAGACTCTGTCACTCCTCTGCTCAAAATCCTGCAGTGGCTCCCACTTTACTTAGAGTAGAAGCCAAAGTCCTTCCATGCCCTGCCTGGTGCAAGTTGTGCACTCTCTGAGCCCATGTCCCACCGCTGCCCCCTCACTGACTCTGCTCCAGCCTCCTTCTGTTCTCCACACATGCCAGGCCACTCCTGTCTGAGAGGCTGTGTGTTAGCTTCCCCCCATCTGGAACACTCTTCCCGCGAAGATCCACATGGCTGACATCTTCACTCTTTCAAGCCTTGACTCAAATGTCAGCTTCTAGCTGAGACCCATCCATGAAAATTGGAAACTTCCCGTCTCCCCACTCACCTTGCTCTACTTTTTCCCTTTTCCATAGTGCTGATCACCTTCAAATATAACCTTCAAATATGACTTGTCTGTATGTTTATTGGTCATTTTCTTCTTCCCCCTTTCTAGAATGTATGGGAAGGATCTTTATCTTCTTTTTTTCTTTTTAGCTCTTTTTTATCCCAAGCACCTACAACAATAGACAACAGTCTACTATTTTGGCTTTGTCCTCTGCCCCTCCAGACATCCTGGCCCCTGGAGCGCTGTGAGGAGCCTCAGCGACTGGGGCTTCCTGTTCTAGCTCCGCTGCGGGCAGCAGTGTGGCACAAAGAAAGCCACATGGGTTGAGCATTTGGGAGACCCAGGGTCCAGCCTCAGCTCTAGCACAAGCAGCATGTCTTCCTGTCTGTGTCCCTAACTGCTCAGGGTCACCATTTCCTGATCTCTGGAATGGTGATAACTTCTTACCCACTCTGTTTCATAGAACTTCTGGGAAGGACAAATGAGATGATGTGTTTGAACATGCTCTGTAAAGTATTGAGGAAAAAACACAAGCTATGGCCATTTTAATATGATACTTCCTTTCCATTACCATTCCCTTGGCCTCCAAGTACGACATATCTGCTTTGGGGACACTATGTTCAGCCTGTGCACTGTAGAAACTATTTTATTCCTGAAGAACTGATTTCAGAAGCAAAATTTGGAGGAGGAAACTGGGATACTGTGTGTGCATTGATGAGCTGGGTCTGAAGATGGGCCAGATAAGAAGGCCATAGAATATGAATTTCAGATTGAGTTTTCTTCAATAAGCAGGTATCTAGAGCCATGCTGCAGTGAATCTCTGGACTCGCAGCAAAAGTAGTATCTGTGAATGGTTCTCTAGGTTTAGAGAAATCAGAGAAAGACCATCAGTTCTTTCACCAACAACCCTGAAGTTTGCTGTGGTTCATACACTAATGCGGACATAGGTGTTCACTGCACCACAAGTGCCTCCCTAACCCTGCCCCGACTCTGTTCCTCCCTCATTTCTCAGCAGCAGAGATGAGTGCCTACCGGGGGGCAGGGCTCTCAGTTTCAGAGGTGTTGGGTGACTTGCACACAGCGGGCTGGAGAAATCCCCATGATGCTAGCTGGGTCACTGGGCTATGTTGCCTACCCCATGCAGAAAGTGACAGGTCACTGGGCAACACTCCAGTTGCTCTTTGAAGCAGAAACCCAGCAGCACTTCCCAGCAAGTTTTTCTCTCCAGAGGTGAAATCCAAGAAGTAATTGTGATGAGGTCCTTGTCCACCAGCTCTTCCACAATGGATGCACGTGTCAATACATATTAGATGATCAGACTGAATGTGAAAGGCTTATTGGCAGCAATGTGAGGAATCTAACCTTCAAATATTTATTCTGCTACCTTCAGAATACCTGCTCAAATTTCAATTCAATAAATAAGTGCCACACAGTGAGTTAGACTTCAGCAATTTTCAGAGCTCCCACACTGGTAAGGAAAAGAGGCAAAAGCAAGAAATTCAGGCAGCCTGTAAACAGTGCCCAGGAAATTTCCAAAGTGTTTTTATCTTGTTCCAAAGTGCTGTGTTGCTGGGGTGCATTTTAGTAACTGGATGGCAGCAAAAAGGATCTATAAAAAGAAATTTTAGAGCACTTGATTTTAAGCCCAACAGTCATTTCTAGAACTTCATTCTTCACAGAACAGTTGTCCTCTTTTCCCTCAGCTTCAGTCCTCAGTCTTCTGCCTTGATGTAAAACGTACTAGTTAAGTGCCGTCAAAGAAATTCTCCAAGAAACAAACCCTTGCCCTGGTAAGAAAGCTACATTCCTTTAAAATGCTCTGGGTTAAGAGGGTGAAGTGAAGGCTGCTGGCTCCCTCAGCTGAGGAAGCCAGCCGGGGCATCTACGCCACCATCTTGGCCTCCTATGAGCACGGATTGGACACTCAGGGGTTCAAGCCCCGCCCTACCTCAAGGGAGTCACGTTCAAGGTTGGGGAAGAATTCATTGCTTCTCTTAAGACAATTACCTAGAACTGTAAGACTCTCGAATCTTTAAATCAGGAAGGGTCTTAAAGGTGCCTTCATCCTTTTGGCTAACATGGATTCACCTAACCTAGAACCCCACGTATCGGGGCAGAGTAGGAACTCATTTTAACACAGCATGGGAGCTCTGGATGAGAGGGGAGGATCTGACTCAATGTGAGGATAGGCCCATTGTCTGAGAATTTTAGCGGCTGTGGTAGGCTACGATACAGTAGGTGGCCACACTACACTTGATCCTGCCAGTTTCCATTTTAATGAGGGCTGTGTGTGTGTGTGCGTGTGTGTGCGTGTGTGCTCCTTCCGGGCCTCTCAAAATGAGAAGATGGAGAACGAGGGTACAAGGGCTATGGAATGGGGTGCAGCACCAGTCAGGGAAGATGCCTGAGTCGCAGCTCCGGTTCACAGGCTGTGCCAAGTCACTTGTCTTCTCTGGGTCTTCACTTCTATCTCCTTCCCTCACATCAATGTCCGACCGTCTGTGGGCACCATAGGAAATGCAATTTGCTTCAAATTAGAACTGCAGAGAGGGCGCCCCACAAATACACAGCACGAACACACACTTTCATTAACTTCCCACAATAAGCCCCGTGGAGGTAGCTCCAAGACTAAAGCCCCAGGGGTTCTGCTGCCATCCCTGCACTCCAGCCCTGCGTACATCGGGATATGGAGGCAGTTAGGGGAGAGGGACTCGGTTCAATCAAATTATAAGCACCCTAGTGCCAAGCGCAAAGAAAACTTCAGAAATCATACTGAGCAAGGTAGAGGAAGGCTTTGTTTTTTCTCACTCTAAAAAGTATTCCTTTAAACACAGTGAAACATTCAAAATTCTACTCAAAACTCAGTTTTAGTATTATCGAACTTAAACTCCATCTAAAACATGCTGTTCCTGAAGTGTCACTCTTGACATTTAGTGAGATACCCTGTCATTAAGTCAGCAGACTTGAAAGACGTGGGGGTTTTCAGTGAAGAACGAAATAATGCCGTGGATCATAACACTGCAGTTTCATCCCCTTCCTCAAAAGCACTTTGCTGATAATCACATTAATCCTTATAATTTCCATGATAATAGACCCAGATCAGTGTTTTCTGAGTAGGAGTGGGTAGGTGGGGCAAGAACTCCTTGGGATCGTGGGAAAAAGGGTGACTGCAGAGCTCTGAGGCAGGGGCTGGCTGCGGGGGCCTTGCCGCCTTTTTTGGGGGAGGGGGGCACCTCTCGGGGCTCTCTCCTTTCTCTAATAGGTGCCATGTCAAGAAGAGGAACAGTAAGCTTTTGGAGGAAATTGGAAAATGACACAGAACACAGTCAGTGGCCAGAGTCCCAAGAATGTGATGGACAACCAAGAAATAGAAAAGCTGCAGAAGCTTTGGTGTGGCTATAAAGCAAGCGGACCAATCGGGCAGATCCAGACGCAGACTAACGCACAGACGTGAGGGAGGCCGCCCTCATCCCAGTAAAACTACTCGGTGTCTCCTTGGAAATCCTCACACCTGGTTCAAAGATCAGGATTCTTAAAGTCTCTCATTGAACTTTATTCACATGCCTTATACTTTATCAAAATATCTATCAGCAGCCAAGCATGGTGGCTCAGGCTTATAGTCCCAGCTACTCAGGAGGCTGAGACAGGAGGATTGCTTGAGCCCAGGAGTTCGAGGTTACAGTGAGCTGTGACTGCACCACTGCACAACAGCCTGGGTGACAGAGTGAGACCCTGTCTCTAAAAAAAAAAAAAAATTCAGACCCTTCATAATTAACACTAACCATGCAAAAAATTCAAAATTTTTAAAGAATTTCTGTATCCTGATTGCCCACATAAACAATCTGATACAATTCTAGCACAGTGAACAAATACGAATTGTCTTCTGCAGTTTGTTGCAAAGAGACAATGTTTCCACCCAGAAAACCTAGAAACAAACTTAAAGTATTAAAGGACACGTAAGAAAGACAATGGTTAGGGGGAATATAAGATTAAAGGGGAAGGACGCAATCCTAGAAGGTGCAGATAGAAATGTATTATGAAGCATTTCTTTAACCTTGGTTCTTAGTCTCACAAACTAAACAAACCATCGTTAATGAAAATTATAGCCCTATCGCCCTCTACCGGAACCAGGCTGGAAAATACAGAGAAAGTTTGAATCGGTTCACACTTGAGTGGTATTCATTGCTACCATTATGTAGATTTTAAAGTCTAAACCTCAGGTGAGAGGTAGACAGCTCCCTCTGCATCCCCAGGCTGACAGGTTAATGCTGAACAACCTAGTGCTGAAGAGAGTGGACAGTCCTTCCCACACTCACCTTTCATTTGTAGCAGCCACCGATTGCCAGGGCCAAGGACAGGCTGTAGCCTTTGCTCAAAATCCCAGTAAGTCAGCCCCAGCACTTCTACCCCACCTCACCTGCGCTACTTGAATTCCATAGACAACAGCTGCTGAGAACCCCCTAACCCACCTCCAAACCTTCCAGCTCCATCTCAGAAAAGCATCACTTTGCTCTTGTAGGCTGCAGTAGGGCTGGACACGATGAATGCCAACCCTTCGCCTCTAGCAACATACATTACTTTAGGATCTCAAATGGTGAGTGCCAAAGGTCCAAACCTTCAGGCTAGCTTCAATGTCACCCTATCAATACCACAAAGCAGTGGTGCCCAAATGTTTTGATCATACACCCAAATCAGAAAATATATATATAATGCACCAATAAATGTATTATTTATTTATAAATTATATAAGTGTACAATTGTACAATATATTATGTACATTATAAAACACACAAAAATAGAAATTTAGAAGGATGAGATTAAATACAAATAATCATTTTAACACTTTCTCGATGGATTGATTATCTGCATACCCCTGGGATGTATACACTTCCACCTAAACCACAGCCCTAAAGCATGCCAATGATTGTTGTTATTTGAGTTTTTAGCTCAGGTTACAGAAAAATGTACAAGATCACATTTTTTTCCTTAAGTTTTGCAAAATTGCCCTAGCATCAAGTTTAAATGGATGAAGACTTCTGGTACTCATTTCTTGAGACATATTTGGCTAATCACTCACTACACAGTTGGTAAAATATCACATTATGCTTCACTAACAGTTATTTCACTTTAAGGCAGACTTGTGGATTTCATGGAGTCAGAATATTTGGGGTGGGGGGAAATGCTATAAAGAAACATTTAAAAACAGAGGATGAGGATTTGCCTATATTTTCTTAAGCCAACAAATTAAATAGCTAGACCCTAAAAAAAATAATTCCTTTGCCTACAGTGGAAAGACTTAGAAAAAAGGCATTCCAAACAATGGCCAAGGAAAAGGGATTAAAATGAATTGCCGCACAGCTGCCTGACTTACCAGCGAGTTCTTAATATTAACTTTTCCTTTGATAGCCCCAGTATCCAATCACAGGGCTGGGCACACAGAAACTCAATAAGTATGTGATAAATGATGAGCCACCCATCAAAAATTATGTAATGTGCTGAGTTACACTTGAAATAAGAATCTTTCCTAAAGAACACACCAGTATATGGTGTGGATTGGCTGAACCAAATACTAAGAAATGTGGTCATGAACAGCATGTCCAGAGAGCCTCATTACATTCCTCAACACCCCCCCCACTTCCACATCAGTTGTTTGGCGTCAAAGCCTCTCTGCTTCCACCAGGGCCTGAGCTTCCCCGCACCACAGTGGAACAGCACAGCCAGACAGGCTCGTCCTCCTCCAGCCCTCAGTGCAAGCTGGGAGGAGCGGAACACAGCACAAGGTATTGTTTTACACAGAGAACCTCACTCGATGTGTTCCTTAATTTAAAAAATTCATAAAAACTGGAAAAATTTTAAAGGACATGAACATCTAACTTGAGATTGAGATATCCACATGGAAAACACCTCAGGGCCTCAACCAATTTTTATAATGTTAAAATTCACAATCACTAGACTTTCAATTGTGGCAACTAAGTCTCCTCATGGAAGGCTATATTTGTTTTAACAGGTACTTTACCAATTTAGACAAAAATATTAAATAATTTAAGTAACTTTCATAAGTAACCAATTTCACCTTGTATACACACACTGTATGTTTTCATCTATATGCTCATCAATTGTTGACCAGATGTCACTGTTTCTTGATAGGAATAAAACTGAAACTTCACTCAAGTTTAACTAGATTAAATGCAAACAAGGATAATTTATTAATCTCATTCCAGAGAAAGAAGAAAGGGGTGTGGAGTTCAGCAACTTGCTGGAGAGAACCATAAACCGAAGGCTCAGTTCTTTCACTATTGCAATGTGGAAAGAGGTTACCTAAATCATTAGAGGAACATTTCTTTTATTTAGTTGGGAAGCATATACACATCACGCAAAGGGCAATGGAAAACAGATTGGTGGAATTTTCTAATGTTGAGGTGATGCTGTTTCTTAAGCACTGTGGTGAGTTACTAGGTTGTGATATCATCCTCTCCAGAGTCTTAAAACCAGAAAGAAGCCAGTTGTTTGAATGAACTAGTACAGCCTTTTTAAAGCAAAATAGCCACCAAAAAAGAAGTACTTTTCCTGAAAAGTGTCTTTCAAGACAACTAGGAAATGTGTACACTACACATTGGTTTGTTCATTTTCTTTGATGTTACGCCACATACATTTTCTCTAACCTCTCCTTTCATTTGACATAACAAGCTGGCTCACTCCCTGCCACAATATTTAGGTGATCAGTAAGTAGCTGCCTCAACCCACACTTGGCAATTCACAGCAAAACCTGATTTGAAAAGTAAACCCACCCTTCTCACTTGTAAAATGAAACAAATGAAACAAATCCTCAGTGGCAGAGCATCCTGTCTGCCAAGGAAGGGTCTCACTAAACTGGTGATCAAGGTTCCAGTGAAAAAATTGCTTTGACCATTTGATAGGAAATATTACATCCTAAATTTAGAACCAAAAAACCATTCATGTTTTGGTGATTTTCAAATTTTATTTCCAACTACTGCAGTAACAAAATACCAGTGGTAATTCTGCATTGAAAGTAGCAACCTTTTAAGTAAACAAGGTCACAAATTAGTATTCCAACAGTACTTTGGCCTATGAAGATTTTGATAGATTATTACAATTGTCCTATAATACTACAGACTTATGCTTCCTCCGTATCTAGTAATAAAAATATTCACCTCACCTCAACGATTCATCACGTACATATTTCTACTGTTTATAAGCACTATCCTTCCAGCTGTACTATGTGAGGGGAAATCTCTCTCACTCCTGGATTTTTCTATAGTATACAGAAACAGCAGTCGCTTCAGCAGTAATGTACAATATTAAATTTTTAGAAGAAAAATAAAAGAATGGATTGCCCTATTTATGTCCTTTCCCTGGAAGTAAAAAGACACACAACATTGAAAACATAAAATAAGTCAAACTTCTATTTTATTGACAGGAGTCCAAAATGAATACAAAAAAAGCCTTCTTTGTATGTTACACTTACTTTCCTTAAAAGGCTTCTGATAGAGTCAGGTAGATTAAAAGCTAAGAATGTAGTTCAGCTTTTAGAGTGAACCTTTTAAAAAAGGTTTAATAATATAAGCCACCAATATCAGAGAACATATGGTCCCACAATAACTTTCAGACCTAATAGCTTATGAAAAGAATTAGATCCTGCATTGATCTGCTAAGAGAGAGGCTTAAAAATGTTTTAAGCCATTAAAAACTGTTTTTATAATCCATCTGATAACTCTGGACAATTAAGAAAAGGAAAATTTCAAATTGTAGCCCTCTATATTATGTGGAATGTGAGAGAATGCCAACTAATGACCAAGATAGAGGTAAAAATAAAATGTTTAAACCTATGAATGGAGCTGTTATAAATAGTCTTATATCACTAAAAAATGTCAATAAATGAGTAATAGAGCTTATCAAGAGATTATAAACTTGAGCAGATGTTACTTAAAACATTTGCAGTATTTATCATACATTAATGTTTACTGAAACTAAAGCTGAACAAAGAAAAGTTGCTCATTTATAGATTTTCATGTACCTTTACTTTTAACCGGGACCATACACTGATCAGATAACACACAGCCCACACTTCTGAACAGTTATAATAACAAAGGATTTATTATCATTTGCAGATGAAATAAACGCACCATCCCATACTTGAAAGGCTTCAATAAGCCCTAAGCATTTTTCAGATTGTACCAAGGCACCACCACTGCCTAGTTAATATAACACACCCATTTCTAGAGAAAAGAAACCGAGACCTCCCTTAACATCAGTTGTGTCCTGTTTCTGGTTTATTATACACTTCCAAAACAGCAAAATTTTGCAAAGATGTGCAAACACTGTGGTCCGTTCATAGTACTGCTTAGTCATCATCTTCCTCTTCCTCTTCTTCTTCCTCAAAGCTATCTTCAAAGCCCTCACTGTCCTCCTGGTCTTCATCCCCCTCTATTGCTGTGTCCCACTGCGGATGATTTTCTGGCACAGGCTTAGCCTCATGAACTTCCAACTAGAAAGAAGAATTAAATGTAGACATCAGAGATTTGGGAGGAATAATGGAAGAAATATCTGATAAACAAATGGTTTTGACTACAGCAATTATAAACAGATTTTTATGGACACAACTCTAAATTTAACACATTTCATTTAGAATAGATACTTCATCCCAGAAATAAGTAAATCTACTAATATGTAAATGTAGTTAAATTTTAAATACATTTTGATTTTATAGAAGTTATACTATTTATGAATGTATTTCTCTGGCACAAAAGATTAATAGTTATGATTCCTGAGCAAGGACACTGAGTGATATCTTAATAGAAGTCTTCTGCTGAAGAAAGAAAAAGAGATATTTTGCAGCCTCTAGACTTATGAAGTAAAATTCTATAGCCAATGGAAAAAAATATGAAACTCTCATGGAAAAAAACAGGCTCACCTCTACTGGCTTCCTTTTACTCTCTACAGTACAACAATACTTTAATACCATCTCTCTAATATAAAATAATGCCTTTTATAAAAAGCTCAAGTGAAATGATAAGCAAAGATGGGAATGTGCTTCAAGTCATATTTACAGAAAGTGTATGTCTAGGATGATAAAAATAGTTTCAGGAATTAACAAACACTCCAATAGAATCTGCAGTAAAAATATTTGTGCTTTTCTAAAGAAAACAAGAACTCATTTGCTGAGGCCCTATAAAGTTATGGCATATTACAGCACATTAAGATGTATCAATAAAGTAATTTAAATTAAGTGATTCAACAGAAAAATTTTATTTGTTGAGAAGTCACTATTCTTACCTTCAATGGTTTAATCTGATCCAAACCCATATAGGAGTCTGATCTCAGAAACACAGTATACTGATAATTTCCAGGCTTGCCTGGTGCAGGAAACTTCAGTTCTACCTAGAAGATAAAATCAGTACTTAAAAATCCATATTTTCAGGAGGAAACAACAGCTCACGCCTAAGATTCCTAGACCAGAGTATTTATTTAATAGCCAGGTATTTACTCAGATGATATAGGAAGTGCTAACAAATGTTACAAAAGTCCTAACAAACAATAACAAAAAAAATTATGTGAAATGTTGTATATTACATATACTACACAAAAAGGAAACCAAATTATACAGAATTGATGGAGTTAATTTATATCTCCACAATTCAAGAATGCATATTGAAAGCTACCAAAGTCTACATTGACCATCACCTTGATAATGTGAAGAAATTAAGTAGGGTTTAAAAGTATAAATTAATGAAATGCTGAAATAAAATAACAGACCTTCACTAGAAAGGAGATAATTCTTGCCAAATTTTCTTACTTCCAGAATAAATGCCCAATGCCTTCAAAAGTCAAGAGGATATCTTATTTCCCATCAAATCATAAACTTCAAATACAAACAGTAACACTTAGAAGTTTCAATCTCACTTGGACAAAGAGCAAATTTTTTTAAATGACATTTGGATGCTCTGGTGATCTGCCTCCAATCTCCAAAATCCCGATTTTATAGCCAAGATTATATATTAAAATACGCCAGTTAAAAAAAAAAAAAAAGGCCAGGCGCAGTGGCTCACACCTATAATCCTAGTACTCTGGGAGGTCGAGGCAGGAGGATCATTTCAGCTTAGGAGTTTGAGACCAGCCTGAGCAAAAGTGAGACCTCACCTCTACTTTTATAAAAATAGAAAAAATTGGCCAGGTATTGAGGCATGTGCCTATAGTACCAGGTACTCGGGAGGCTGAGGCAGGAGGATCCTTTGAGCCCAGGAGTTTGACGCTGCAGTGAGCTATGATGACACCACTACACTCTGCCCAGGGCAATAGAGTGAGACTCTGTCTCAAAAAAATAAGTAAAAGTAGATAAATAAATGATGGGAGGAGGATCTTTAAAAAAAAAAAAATTAATCTCAGTTTGGCCTTTTTAACTATAACAGAAACCCAGAAACTATAAAAGAAAAATATCTAAGCCCAAGCAACTAGGTAAGAAAGAAATAAAGGGCCTCCAAATTGGAAAGGAGAAAGTCAGTGTCGCCATTTACAAATGACATGATCTTATATATATAAAAACCTAAAGTTTCTACCAAAAAACTCTTACAATTGATGAATTCAGTAAAGTTGCAGGATTACAAAATTAATATACAAAAATCAGTAGTGTTTCTATACACAAACAATGAACTAGCTGAAAAAGAAATCAAGAAGGCAATTTTATTTACAATAGCTACAAAAAATACTTAGGAATAAATTTAACCAAGAAGAGACGGAATTTGGGCATTAAAAAAAAAAGAAAGAAAATTTAAAAAAGGAAAATAAAATTTAACCAAATAGGTAAAAGACCTCTACAAGGGAAACTACAAAACACTGATGAAAGAAACTGAAGAGGATACAAACAAATGGAAAGACAATCCATGCTCATGGATAAGAATTAATATTTTTAAAATTACAATACTACATACAATAATACACAGATTCAATGAAATCCCTATCACTGGTATGGCATTCTTCACAGAAAAAAAAATCCTAAAATATCTTTGGAACCACAAAAGACCCCAAATAGCCAGAGCAATCCTAAACAGAAAAAACAAACATTTAAGTATCATACTATGAGACCTCAAAATGTACTGCAAAGCTGTAGTAACACAAACAGTGTGACACTGGCATAAAGAAAGACACACACACCAACAGAACAGAGAACCCAGAAATTAATCCACATATCTACAGCCAACTAATTTTTGACAAAGGTGCCAAGAACACTCATTGTGAAAAGGACAGTCTCTTCAATAAACGGTACTGGGAAAACAGGATAAACGTATGCAGAAGAATGAAAATCTAGACTCCCACTTCTCACTCTATACAAAAACCAACTCAAAATGGATCAAAGACCTAAATGTAAGACCTGAAACTATAAAACTGTAAGAAGAAAACATAGGGGAAACACTTTAGTACACTGGGCTGGGAGAAGACTTTATGAATAAGATCTCAAAAGCACAGGGAACAAGAGCAAAAGTAAACAAATGGGATTATATGAAACTAAAAAGCTTCCGTACAGCAAAGGAAATAATCAACAAACTGAAAAGAAAACCTATATAATAGGTGAAAATATTTGCAAACTTACTCATCCTACGGGATTAATATGCAGAATACACAAGGAACTCAAACATTTCAACAGCAAAAAAATAAATATAATTTAAAAATGGGCCAAAGAGCTGAACAGACATTTCTGAAAAGAAGACATACAAATGGCCAAGTGCATGAAAAAAATGCTCAGCATCACTAATTACCAGGGAAATGCAAATCAAAACCACAATGAGGTATCATCTCACCCCAGTTAGGATGGCTGTTATCAAAAAGACAAAAAATAGCAAATGCTGATGAGGATGCAGAGAAAAGGGAATGCTTATACGCTGTTAGTGGGAATGTAAACTAGCACAGCCACTATGGAGAACAGTATGGAGGTTCCTCAAAAAACTACAAATAGAACTACCATATGATCCAGCAATCCCACTACTGGGAATTTATCCAAAGGAAAAGAAATCAGTGTATCAAAGAGACATCTGCACCCCTATGTTTATGGCAGCACTATTCACAATAGTCATGATATGGAATCAACCTAGGTGTCCAACAACAGATGAATGGATAAAGAAAATGTGGTGTATATATATATACACAACGGAATACTATTCAGCCATAAAAACGAATGAAATCCTGTCATTCATGGCAACATGGATCAAACTGGAGGACATTATGTTAAGTGAAATAAGCCAGGAACAGAAAGTTAAACACCGTATGTTCTCACTCGTATGTGGAAGCTAAAAAAAGTTGATCTCATAGAAGTTAAAAGTAGAACAGATATTATACACTGGGAAGGGTAGGGAGAAGGAATAGGGAAAGAGTTATTAAAGGACACAAAATTATAGCTAGATAGGAGGAATAAGTTCTAGTGTTCTGTACAACTGTAGGATGACTATAGTTAATAATATTAATAATATATAATTTCAAATAGCTAGAAGGAGGCTATTGAACATTTCCAACACAAAGAAATGATAAATGTTTAAGGATATGCTAATTACCCTGAACTGATGCATACTACAAAAAATAAGAAAATGAATAAACAAATAGATATTTATATTTCTTCTTGGTAATAACCATAGTAATAAAACAAACTGGGCAGAAATATTTGCAACAGATATCACAAAGAACTGATTTCTTAACATTTAAAAAAAAGAATCTTGAACCAATTTAAAAGACCCTACAAACATGAACAATGGTTACAAACACAAAAAAATACAACTCAAAACACTGAAATAGGAAATTAAAATTACACTGAACAGAATGAACAGAATAAAAGTTGATTCAGACAATCATCAATGTACACTAAAATGACTGAGTAGAACACTGATGGCAAACAGGACATTCATACAGGGCCCAAATATCACCTCACAGATGAGGAGGGGGTCAGAAATACCTTCACGACTGGGTGCGGTGGCCATAATCCTAGCACTCTTGGGAGGCCGAGACGGGAGGATTGCTTTAGCTCAGGAGTTCAAGGCCAGCCTGAGCAAGAGTGAGATCCTGTCTCTACTATTAATAAAAACAGAAAAATTAGCCAGGCATGGTGGTGCGCGCCTGTAGTCCCAGCTACTCAGGAGGCTGAGATAAGAGGACTGCTTGGGCCCAGGAGTTTGAGGTTGCAGTGAGCTACAATGACGCCACTGCACTCTACCCAGGGCAACAGAGCGAGACTTTGTCTCAAAAAAAAAAAAAATGCCTTTACAATAGAGAAAAGCCTTAACTAAATAAGCAACCTTACTTACCACCACCAATGTAGGGCAAATTGATAGAATGTACCCCTGACACAATACACTAAGAAGTACAAAGTACATCACCAATGTAGTATACTTGCCAATAATATTTAACATAAATAATGAGTAACCAATGAGATAAATTCATGTTAAGTGATTATTTTGCAAAACACTTTGCCTGGACTCTTGAAAAATGTCAATGGCATAAAAGATTAAAACAAAAAAGGACAAGGGAGTGTTCTAGGCTAAAGAGGCATGACAACCAAATACTACATGTAATCATTCTTGATTAGATCCTGAATCTTAAAACAAAGTAAAAAACTATATTAGATATTAGTGGAATATCTGAAGAAATCTGCATATGGACTGCATATTAGATAATAATGCCACATCAATGTTCAATTTCTTGAGTATAATAATTGTATTGTACTCACAAAAGAGAAGGCCCTTGTTCTTAGGAGATATATGTCAAGAATTTAGGAGTGTCATGTCATGATGTCTGCAAGAACCTCAAATGGTTCAGGGGAAAAAAATACACACACATATGTTTTATGTGTGTACACATACAGCAAAAAAGATGAAACAAATATGGCAAAATGTAAACAATTAGTAAATGTAGGTGAGGGTCTATGAGGGTTTCATGATACTATAATTGCAGCTTTTCTATAGGTTTTAAACTTATTAAAATAATCAGAGAGCAAAAAAAATACTGAGATGCTATTTTTCTTTTTTAATCTTTCTGACTACCAATGACATCCAAAATGTCTTACATGCTGAGAGGCAATGGGTGTACTTAGACATTCATTCTCTCTATGGAGAAATAAATATCTAGCAATATCTATCAAAATTACAAATGTACATCTGGCCCATGTACTGTACCTCTATAAATTTACCATTAAACTATTTCACACGTTTACCACTTGGTTAAAAAGGTTAAAAAAATTGTACTAAATAATCATCACAGAACTATCTTGAGACTTAAAAGCCTTGCCCTTGTCCACCAAGTCCAGGCAGACAGAACCTTCTTCCTAGAAAAGATAACATACACACACACATACACACAAATCAAGAAGAAAAACAAGAAAATAGAAAGTAGTTCACACAAGGGTTAAACATGTTCATCATACACTTTAATGATGTCATTAACAGTGAATACCAAATGATCAAAAACTCCATTCAAAAAAAACTAAATCACTAGGTTCTATTCCTTTCTTAGTTGAAAAAGAAAACTAAATCGCCAATTTTTAGATTATTTTTAAGACAAAAAGTGTAAATACTTAGCATTACTCCAATAAGAACAAAAATCATAAATTATTATAAAATATCATTAATTCTAGTGAGGAGGAGGAAAGGCATATAACAGTGAAAACCCCCCAAAATAAGTTGAAAAAAAGGTTTTTTTTTGGAGGGAGTGGTATAGACAGGGTCTTGCTACATTGTTCAGGCTGGTCTTAAACTGGCCTCAAGCGATCCTCCTGCCTCAGCAGCCTCCCAGAGTGCTGGGATTACAGGTATGAGCTACCATGCCTCGTAAAACAAGTTTTTAAAAGACTGACTAAACTGGCTACCTTTAACAATTCTTTATAAATTTCCAATGAGCTTACCCCCCAAAACATCACAAAACAGTTATAAAATGTGTCATAACAAATAGAATACAATAAACCAAATATGATAAACTGCTTTATAAAAAAAGATTTTATAAGCAACATGATGGTGAGATGCTGCACGCTGTTAAAAACTGAAATAATGTTACTGGATAATTACCTCTTCAGTATCTTTTAGTGTACACACATGATATGGCATAGATACTAGTGTCTGCTCCTTCCTATCTGCAATATAAAGCCACCACCATTCTTGTTTTTCCTGGAAAGAAAAAAAAAAAGGGTATAAATAATCAGAATGACAGAAATATAGTTTTGGCCTGTCTTATTTCAAAGATACTATCCTTATTTTGTTCCTTGCTCCATCCCCAGCACTGAGAGTCCATCTGGTACAAAATAGGTATTTTATAATTATTTACTGAATGAATAAATTGTTCCTAACCATTTGTACATCTGTTCCCCAAAAGAATTTTGTATGTAATTTTAGGAGTTTTAATGGTTCCTTAAAGCCTATTGATGAGCCTCCATATTAAAAATCCCTGATTTAGCTTAAATGACAAAAGATATTCCAAAAAAGAAAACAACATAAACTATTAAAATAGCATGTTGCAAATAATCTTAGTAATCTTGCCTAGTAATAAGAAAAAGTCACAAAGTGGGAATGAAAAGGACTTGGGCAGCCAAATAAAAAATCAATACCTTAAAATACTTTACACTCTCATAAGAGATCATCTCAGAATCTAACAGTCTGTGACAGCAGAGAGAAATGAAAGAACAAGAGAAAGAAAACTATTTTAAAAAAATTTAGAAGGCCAAGCACCAACCCACAGTGTACTCAGCAACCACTGCTACATTACAGCACCCATCAGTAACTGTTTAGTCATCGGCTTAGTACCATTTAAGAATTGGGTAGGGAGGATATTTTTCTAAAACAGTTTAAAGAAAAATGTTTTGCAGCTTAAAATAAACTCTAGGATGCTCTCAATATTCATTTAACCAAAATAGCACTAAACTCTCAATTGTCCAAAATGGTTAAAAAATAATTTCATTAAAATAGTTTCTTTGAGAAAATGTTTGTGTTTTTAAATCAAAATTGCTGCACTATTTTATTTTAATAATGAGACTAAAATTTGGCTTTTATCTAATAATATCACGCTAAGTTCAACTAAAAACTCTTCTGTTTAAATACCTTAGACTATAAAGTGCTACAACATTAATAAGCCTAATAAACAATTCGCAAGTGCATGATGATGTGAGCTGCACCTAACAAGAAAATTCAATTCTGCTTACCCCAAGGGTTAGGTCTACCACAGTAGGCATATTTGTATACATAACATTTTGTGTTTTCCACACATAAAGTATATAAAAACATAACAGGACTCAAAGTGCAGTATTAATACCTGGGTTTTGGGGGTGAGAGTCTCTGTTGACCCTACTCAAATCTGCCACTGCAACATGAAAAGAATGAGTGTGGCTGTGGTCTAATAAAACTTTCTTTACAATAAAGCCTCATTTACAAAAACAGGCAGGAGCCAGATTTGGCCTGCAGGCTGCAGTTAGTTAATATCTGTTTTAAAGCCACACAGACCTGGGTTATTTCACTTCCCTAAAATCTCACTTTCCTTCTCTGTTAAACAATCAGTGCCTACCTCTGGCCATGTTGTGAAGATAAACTGAGATAATACAAGTAAAATATATGTCAAAATGCCTAGCAAATAGACTGTAATGACTGACAGTTATGATTATCAGTGAAATGAAGTACAAGAACACTTCTTTTAAATGATTCTGACAATTGTTAGAAACGTCATTACATGTATGTAATATCTTTACCTCCCCACTTAAAGAATGCCTTTCCCTCCCTTGTCCCAGGCTGTTTAATTAAAATGAGGCTCACTCAAGTTTATTAAGAAGCCAGTGAATATCAATAAATGGCACTGCACCTGTACCTAGACTCTTTAATGCACATGTTAAAAGTGAAACACATGTTCTATGAGTTATCTGCACTTTAAGCAAAATTGTTTTTCTGTTGTGTGAGATTCCCAACCATTCTTAACATATTAAATATAATAAATGATTTCAATAATATGTTATTACTAAGTGGGTAGTTTGGTAGTTGAGTTACTTAGGTAGGGTACATGGGAAGGTAGACAAGTAGATGTTAGAAAGAGCATAAATAAATTTTATCTGATAAATGGTACTTTGAGATGTTTACCATGCAGATGCAAATTAAATCTGAAAAAGGCATTTCACTGATAAAATGTTCTAAGCGGGTGAACGAATGTTTCACTTATTAACTAAGCATGATCTAAAATGCAACTGCCTGTTATATGGGTACAAATTATGCAGCTTACAGCTTCCCATGGCACTTTTAAACCAATGAATGAGTGGAATTTATTCGCTTGATTTCAGGATGCTTGGTGTTGGCAGACTACCCCAGCAATGGGCAAAATGCCCCTAACAGATGGGCTAAAGCTCAGGACATGCCAAAAGATCAGCATGTGCATGAAGATGGAATCCTGGGCAGACTTCTTGCCAAGTCAAAACAACAGTCTGTGCAGAGCCACTCATTATTACTAGGAGAGCCAAATTATTTAGGAATTTGTCTTAAGCAGTACCCAGAAACTCTGGATTGACATTCTCAAGCAGAAAGCAGATTTATACATGAAATCACCTGCCAAATACAAGTGGTGAGCAGAAGGTTCTGTGGCAAAGCTGTGAGGCAGTCTGTGGAACAGTTTCCCTGAACTGGGGGGAAATCAGTTCTTGACCTCTCCTCCACAGACAGAATCATCCTCAAAGGCAAAATGTCAAGGGAATCTCAAAGTAATTTAAAAGACAAACAACATAAAGCCGTCAAGGAGACCAAAAGCTGAGCAGGTCACAACCACGAAGTAAACAAGAACAAGGGAGCAAAGAGCATTGTAATGACCTGTCCTAGACTTGGGGCTCAGTCACTCTCAGCTTTTACTGAACTTTGTTCAGGGCCAAGAACACAGCTGGTCCCAAGCCATGGGCTCACCCATGGACTGCGGCAATTACTGGGGCCAGAGCAAGTCTAATGGTCCCATGTGACTAGTAGGACTCTCAAGGGAAAATTTAAGAATATTTTCATTCTATTTAAAACTTGGCAAGGGTGAGAGATTCACAATAGTCAAGCAGTCAAAGGTGAAATAAATGTATGTTTGATGAAGACTGCCTGAACTGCTAATGAGAAGTAACTATTAAGCACAACACTCAGTAACCTGAGCACAGAAAAGATGGAAAGAAAAAAAAACAGAAATCCTTAAAAAGTTAACAATCCTCCTTTTAAACAACACATTCACTAAGTGTAATTCTTATTGTAATATAATGTGTAATAAAATAATGTGTAATAATACGTAATAAAAATGTGGCCTCTCAAGAATAGACCATATTTATCACACTTGAGCTAGTACACACCAGAGACACAAAAGTCTGGACTTAGGAAAACACTAGACTGCGTATAACTCACCTCAGGAAAGTAAAGACTATACACAGGATGTGTTATCTTTGATTTGGTTTCCAACAGAGCTCTCTCCTTTCTCTGTATACTTTGTTGTAATTCTTGCCACTCCTAGTAAAGAAAAAATTAAAATATTTGAAATCTAGTATGTTTCTGATCATTTTGAGGAGTGTCCAGCTATTTCTGACAATGCTAATTAATTACTTACAGTTAGAAAAAGTTCAGTCCCGCAATTCTGATCATCTTTCTGCTCAAATTTATAATGTCTCTTTTTATAAATCAGTTTCACCCCTGTAGCATGAACTACATAGCCGTTCATGATCTGACCCTAGCCCTACCTCTCCAGTCTCCTGTCACTGCCTTCCTCTTTCCCCTTTTTATTCTAGTCATTTCAAACTATCTATGCTTCTTTGAACTTACCAAACTATTTCACTCCTCCAAAACCCTGTTTAAATTTTTGTTTTTCCTAATTCTCCACCTACTCGTTATTCTCTCAGGGCCAGCCTAAAGTATGAACTCCTTAGTAAAGCCTCCCACAAATTTCCTTCTACCTCAGAACTGAGCTGATCACTCCTTCCTTATGCACCTTACAGAAGATGTGTATAATCTTGTGTGTACTATAATGTTTATTCACAAATCTGCCTGCTCTACTAGCCTTCATATCATTCAAGACCAGAAACTACTTCACATTCAGCTTTGCATTCCTTTCATCTAAGACAGACTTGTGACAGATAATCAATAATTATTTGTTGATTGAATGAATATAATTTTGGTCATCTGAAGAAACCAGCTGTCAAAACCCTAAGAGTCACCTTTACTAACCCTAATATACTCAGAAAGGAATATGTCAACTCTTCCTTGAAGAGAAGCTGGGGAAATAATTTCTTTGATAGATTTTAATTTTCTGGCAATTAATTTAATTCTCAAAGTGCAAAAACAGTCAAGGCCCAGTAATTGCTAAAAACAGTCATCCGTATTTGTTTTCTACCATTCCCAAAGATGGGTACATTATTTTCTTATGCCTTTTTTTTTTTTTTTGAGACAGAGTCTCGCTCTGTTGCCCTAGCTAGAGTGAGTGCCGTGGCGTTAGCCTAGCTCACAGCAACCTCAAACTCCTGGGCTCAAGCAATCCTCCTGCCTTAGCCTCCCGAGTAGCTGGTACAGGCATGTGCCACCATGCCCTGCTCATTTTTTCTATATATATTTTTAGTTGTCCAGATAATTTCCTTCTATTTTTTTTTGTAGAGACGGGGTCTTGCTCTTGCTCAGGCTGGTCTCGAACTCCTGAGCTCAAACAATCCACCCACCTCAGCCTCCCAGAGTGCTAGGATTACAAGTGTGAGCCACCATGCCCGGCCTGCCCTTTTTTTTTTTTTTTAGAGACAGGTTCTCACTCTGTTGCCCAGGGTGGAAAGCAGTACCACAATCACAGTTCACTGCAACCTCAAAGTTCTGGGCCCAAGCCATCCTCCCGAGTACCTGGGACTACAGGCATGCACCACCAGGCTCAGCTAATTTTTAAAAGATTTTTGTAGAGATGAGGTCTCGATATGTTGCCTAGGCTGGTCTCAAACTCCTGGCCTCCCAAAGTGTTGAGATTACAGGCATGAGCCCCTTTGCCCAGCCTGTTTCCTTATACTTTTATCCTTTGCCCTCTACTTCTTTCTCTTTTTGGCCTCTCCTTTTGCCTCAGATGCCATTCAGGCAATCCCTTTTTTTTCTCCCAAACCACAAGGGTTACTTTTAGATCAACTGTCTGGTCAAAAAGAACACTGCCAATAAACATAAAAATCAGCTGATCAGTTTACTGTTCATTTGCAAGGACCCCATTCTTCTCCATAAACCCCCCACAAATCATGTGCAACTTAATGCCATGAGATTTTTCTGTACTCTATACTCTCACCATATTAATTCATTAAAGACTCACCCTGTCCTTACTTAAATGTCTTATACACACCATGAAACAAGGTGGAATTCTATAAATGTTAGCTTTTCCCTTAACAAACCTCTTGACATCAGGGCCCACAGTACTGTTTCTTCACCCTAAACATTATCTGGACCCTGTGAGATAACCTTCCAAGTAACCACTACCTGTTTCACAAATACCTTTCCTTGCTCCTATTTCCAGAGACATCCCCAACACTGAAAATTTCCTTAAGAGTTGAAAGTGAATTCACTTTCACAGACCTAGGTCTTACTCTACCTAACAATTTAAGATTTAAGAAAATTAGGATTTCTAATCCTTGTCAGAAAGTTTTTCTTCATAACCCTTACTGCCATTCCTCAAAAATGTTCTTACAAACAAGATTATAAAATATATGGATATTGTTTAAAGCAAGCAAACATATGAACAATAACAACAAAACCCAAAACAATCGTCAGAGGTATAATTCCAAATATTTAAGCCTATAAATCTTACTGCTTCATCATCTTTGTTTTGTTTTTCATCTTGCTCTCTATCAGATTCTCTGTCACTACCATCATCTTTTTCACTTTGGGAATCTCTATTGGTTTCTTCTTCCTCAGAGTCACTGCCTTTGTCAGAAACTTCTTCTTCATCTTCCTTTATTGCAGCTTCCTAAAACGAAAAAGCAAGCACCAAAGTTCTGAATATCTAAATGAGTATATATCAGTCTGAGTCCTTGAAGCTAACTTATTGTCAGCATAACTAAACTGGCTCAAAATTACAATTTCACTATTCATACAGAATTTTAGAAAATTATAAACTTTCTTATTTAAAGATGTGGGAGTCAGACCGAAGACTTTAACATTTGGCTTATTTGCCTATTATTAGTTATTTTATTCAGTCTTTGTAGTTTGTAAAATAAATACATTTATTTCTAAAGTACATTGTAAAGTACATTACCACAATGGCTAAGACAGCTCAGCTTTTAAAAGCATCAATTATACAATATATTTTATTTGAGAAGAGGAAATAGGAAGTTTACAGAAAAATACTGTTTTGGAAGTTTAGGATCATTTTCATTAACTGACAAGGTATAAAGCAGTAAGGAAAAACAATATCCCCGGCAAAATAGTTACTAGTCTATTTCGAGAAGCAAGAAAAAGAACAGCAAATCAAATGCAAAGAAAGTAGAAGTAAATAATAGACCAGAAATCAAGAAAGGAGAAAGCAGATAAACAAAAGAAAAACTCAAAACCAATAGTTGGTTCTTTGAAAAGATTAATAAAACTAATTAAACCCCGAGACAAGAGTGCACGAGAAAAAAACGAAGAATATAAATTACTGATATTAGGAATAAAAGAGACATAACTAGATCCAACAGACATTAAAAAATAAAAGGATACTATAAATAACTTTATGACAACAAATTTACTAACTTAGAGGAAATGGACAAATTCCTTGAAAAATATAATTTACTAAAATCAATATATATGTTAAAGAAACAAACTCTGTAACTGAATCCGTTTTTAAAACTCCAGGCCCAGATGGTTCTCCTAGAGAATTCTTCCAAAGAAGAAACGAACCCAAACTTACATAAACTCTTCCAGAAAAAAGAAAGAGAGAACACTTCTTAACTTGGTTAATAACGCCACCATAAAAAACCTGACGAGAATATTACAAAAAAAGGAGAATGGCAACCTAATATTTGCTCATAAAAACAGAAGTGGGAATCCAAACAAAATATTATCAAATCCATATAAATACAAAAAAGGATACTATGTTATGCCCAAATGAGATTTGTTCCAGGAAAGCAAGGATAGTTTCAAATTTTTAAATCGATCAATATAATTCACCACATTAACAGAAAGGAGAAAAATAAAACAATCTACATAGATACAGAAAAGCTGTTAATGAAATTCAATCCATGCTTATGATAAAAAGTCTCAGCAAACTGGGAATAGAAATTCTTTAACTTGATAAAGAATATCCACAAAAACCCTACAGCTAACATCATACTTAGTGGTAAAATACTGTTTGCTTTCTTTCTAAGATCAAAAAGACAAGGGTACCTACCATCATCACTCCTAATCAATATTACACTGGAAATTCTAGTCAGCGCAGTAAGGGAGAAAGAAGGGGCATAAAGACTAAAAATAAAAAAGTAAAATCGTCTTCATTCACAGATAAGATTGCACACATAGAAGATCTTTACAAAATATCTACAAATGGTTACAATTGTCAATTCATTAAGACTCCTCGATACAAGGTCAATATTTAGAAAGCTACTATATTTCTATACACCAGGAACAAACACTGAAGAATAAAATTTTTTTAATGCCATTTACAATAACACCAGAAAGCATCAAATACATAAGCAATAAATCTAATGAAAGATGTGCCATACCTCTGCCACTGGAAATTATAAAACACTAATGAGAAAAATTAAGGAACATCCAAATTAATGAAGATAAATCACAATCATGAATAAAAAGACTCAGTATTGTTAACATGTCAATTCTCCCCATATCAGACCATAGATTCAATGCAATACCAAGCTGAATTTCGGCAGCTTTTTCTGATGAAAATTGTTAAGTTTATTCTAAAAATATAGCTGGAAATGCAAAGGACCTAAAATAGGACAATTTTGAATTAGTAAAATAGAGTTGGAGCACTTACACTACCATGTTTTAAGACTTAACATAAAGCCACAATAATTAAGACAGTATGGTATTGGCACAAGAATAACGAAATAGACTAAAAAGTCCATAAACAGACCTACACATCAGATACAGTATAGTCACCTGTTTTACAACAAAGCACAATTACAACTCAGTGAGGAAAGGATGATCTTTCAAGAAGTGGTACTGGAAATAAGTGGTCCATATCCCCTACCCTGCATCATTCATGAAAATTAATTTAAGATAGATCATAAAACTAAATATAACAAGTAAAATAATAATGGTTCCAGAAGAAAACAGAAGAATACTTCATAACCTTGGGATAAGCAGAGATGTCTTAAACAGGACATAAAAGCACTAACCATAAAAAAAAGATTGAGGAAATGGACTTCATTAAAATTAAGAACCATCAAAAGCTACCATTAAGAGAATAAAAATGTAAAGACATACCCAGAATATATAATGGACTCCTACAAATCAGTAAGACGACAAACAACCCAACAGAAAAAGAGGTTATCCAAATGGCCAATAAGCATTAAGAAAAGGTGCTGTTCAACATCATTACCCATCAGGTAAATACAAATAAAAACCACACAAAGGGATACTAAATGGCTAAAATAAAAGACTAGCAAAACTAAGTATTGGTGAGGATGCAGAACTGGACTCTCATACTTTGCTGGTAGGAACATAAAATGGTATAACTCTGAAAATCAGGCTCTTTTAATGGGTTAAACATACACCTATTTTATGACCCAGCAATTCCATTGCTAGGTGGAAAACGAATGTCCAAAAATGCCATGTACTTATTATATAGCACAGCAGGTGCTTTTATTCACACCAGGTAAAAACTATAAACAACCCAAATGTCCAACCAACCACCACAGAATAAATTGTGGTATATTCATACAATACCACACACACACAGAACGAACTACTACTACAAACAATACAGAGGAATGCCACAGAAATAATGTTGGAAAAAAAAGCAGGATACATAAAATAATTCCACTTATATGAAGTTTAAAAGTAGTCAAAACTAATCTATGGGTAATTACAGTCAGAATAGTGGGAGGTGAGGGGGTGGGAAGGTGGATGGGGGGCTGGGCTCATTGACTGAGAAGATACTCAAGGAAGCTTTCGAGGGTGCTGGTAAAGTTTTTCACCTTGATCTGGCATCATAAGTGCATACCTATGTAAAACCTTAGGCGGTGTACACATAAGACTTCAGCATTTTAGTGTGTGTATCTTATACCTTCACAATGACAATTAACAATGATAATAAGAAACTTACACTCCCAACGACTCCATTTGCCTGCTTTTGTTTTTGTTGCTTTGATTGTGATAATGGCACAGGTATAGGTTTTTTTTTTAAAGGTTTCTTTTTTTTGGATTTAGCAGTTTTCTTGGGTCCTTTACTCTTCTGTTGCCATCCTCCTTTTGCCCTGTTCTTGTTAGTATCTCCCTGCTGTAAA
Source organism: Propithecus coquereli (assembly GCF_000956105.1). Taxonomy (NCBI): domain Eukaryota; kingdom Metazoa; phylum Chordata; class Mammalia; order Primates; family Indriidae; genus Propithecus; species Propithecus coquereli. Next base: position 3,907,870 of record NW_012149174.1, read on the forward strand.
TCACAACACACATGACATTCAGCAAGTTATAGCAATAGGTTCATTTGGAAGTCATAGTAATTTTTAGATGGAAATGGCTAACCTGAATGTTTTCATTAACTGAATTATTTTCCCACAGCAATATAAGTCAATCAGAGAAGTAAATAAAACATTTCTTTCACCAGGAAAGATACGTTCAGAAAACTCAAATTTTTACCCCATCTTCTGCTGGCTGTTCCTCTGCAGCACAAATGGACTGTTCCTTTTCAAATACTTCCTAGGGATAGCAAGAAGACAAACATAAAATCTGTCAACCCATACTTATCTTTCAGACAAAGCAATCTCTCAAAATATATTTTAAGTAAGGTTTTTTAAACTAGCTACAATTGAGGAAGGGAGAGGAGACATTTAACAATTACGAGGTGATGAATGCGTACATATGCTGGTAGTTCCCTTCTGAAGTTTCTCACCTCTGTCTTGAATGTATCTTGAAAAGTACAGTCTACTTAAATTTATAAATGCAATGACTTAAGATATTTAAGTTCATTATAAAGTAAAAAATATTTCATAATTTAAAATTTCACTTTTATTCTAATAGCAATCAAACACGAATACTTTAATGTTATGAAAATTTCAATATATCACATTTTCTGACATTGAAGCTCTGATGAGACCAACATTAGTTTGTTCATTATTGTCAGAAATACCACTCATTGGATCTGTGACTAAAAAGTGGATCATCAAAAAATCCCATATATCCTACAGACATATCAACCAACCATATAATGCATTTAGCATCAGTACAAAAGCTATAAATTTAGGATTTGAATCCCAATAAGAACCCAGTAAGAATCTATAGTAGATGACAAATGGTGTGGGCTGTGTTTAATGAACTCTCTGGCATTATTAAAAGCTAACGAGTAAAAGAATTATAATTATTAGACTCTATACAATATAGATAGCCTAATTCAGGGTTAACACCCTGAAAGGCTCACCACCTGCTTTTTTAGTTTGTTGCTGTCTTCTTCAAAGAGGCACATCTCTTCCAGAGTCCATGATGCATGGATGATACCACTTGCTACCACAAAACCAACATTTTTGACTTGATATATCTGACTATGAAATATGCTTTTCCTACAAGCGATTTTAGACATGGGATTTAAATGCAACATATATTTCCTGCATATGCAGAAATCCCAGAACAGAATAGGCTAAAATCTATCACTAGCTGAATAAACTGAGTTGAAATACTATAGTCTCCTAAAAACAATGAGTTACAACTATACTAGTTGACTTGGGACAAAATATAAGTAAGTAATAACTTTAATTTCTTTGTATACTTTTCTGCATTGTCTTAATTTTTTCCCCAGACAGCATAAATTTTTCTCATTATCAGAAAAAAAAGTTACTTTCAGATTGTAATCTTTAAAATGAAAAAGAAAAGGGAGTAAATTCTCTAATGAATTGACTAAAAAGGAGTAGCTGATAAAATCCTCAATGATCAATAATTAACCGCTGTATAGCACTTTACAGCTTAAGAACTATACCCACATCACTTTATTATTATAATGTTTTATAGAGAATTAACAAACCATCACACAAATGATTGATCTATTTCCCAGGTTTTTTTAGGGTATGTGAAAACAATGTCTCATGAAAATTAAAATTTCAAAACAGCTAACAGAACTTGCAAAATTAGATTTTGTTACTAGAACAGTTTTGACTTTGAGAATGTAATGAGGAAAATAAACATAAAAACCCTGACACATAACTCTTAAAGCATAAAATACAAACAGACTACTTACTGCCATTGTTTGCCTTGTCAGCTTAACCAACACTGTAACTAGGGATCCTACTGTGATGTTGTTGCTATCTTCGTCATCCAATACTGTAACATGGAAGGAAAAAAATAAGTAAAAAATAAAAATCGAATTCTACATCAATGTAAACAGCAAAACTTAGCTTACCCAAATCAATTTGGTACTTCAGTATTTTGAGCATATTATATTTTAAACTTATTTTAAAATAATTTATTGATTATTCTGTACAAGGCTCTCCAGTAGACGCCTTCAACTGATTCACTAAATCCTTAAAATAGCTCTACAAAGTATTATAATTTTTCCATTTTAAAGAAGAATCTGAGGTTCAGAAATAATAAAATGCCCAAATTCACATAACAGCTGCATCAGCATGCCAAGTTCCAAACCCAAGTCTTTGAAAACAGGACTACCACAACACAGTTCTCTCTCATAATAGTATAAAAATAGGGTTCTGTCACTCCAAATGTTCAAAGCTTATATTCATAGGATTTTATTTGTATAATTGATACCTGACTGTCAGAATAAAATAATGAAAATTAGTATTCTAAACCATTTATTTTTTACTTATTTTTAAAGCAATAACTTCAATACATTCCCTTTACATTAAAAAACACTTTATGTAATAAATAGTACTACATACAATAAATTGTTTTGTAATTATTTAATTTTTAAAACCACATTTGCTACACACATCCCCTAAAAGTCTAATAAAATTAAAATAAATAAAACAAAATAAATAAAAATAAAATATAACTTAACACATCTTCTATTCAAATGTGGGCACTATTAGCCAGGCACAGTGGCGTGTGACTGTAGTCCTAGCTACTCGGGAGACTAAGGCAGGAGGATTGCTTGAGCCCAGGAGTTTGAGGTTGCACTGAGCTATGATGACGGCACTACACTCTAGCATGGGGGACAGAGTGAGACTCTGTCTCAAAAAACAAAACCAAAAGAAAAAAAAAACATGAGCATTAATTCATTATTTTTTCATTATTTTCTACAGATTTTATTTGTAAGAGATTTGATTATATATTTTTGCCTACCATTCTTTCTAAGTTTGTTATGTTTATTTTTCACTGATTAACATTAGCACACCATCCTGTCCTCTAATAACACACCACCAATTGGAAAAAATGGCCTACAACAACCTATAACTGCTATCTCCATTGCTGGCTATAAGGTGCAACAGCTGGACATCGACAAAGGGTATAGCATCCTTTCTTCATCCTGGATTTCTCAAATATCAAAAATCAAATCTGAGCGGGGCAGTGCTGTAATCCTAGCACTTTGGGAGGCTGAGACAGGAGGATCACTTGAAGCCAGGAGTTTGAGAACGGCCTGAGCAATACAGAGAGACCCCGTCTCTACAAAAAATACAAAATTAGCCAGGCCTGGTCTTGTGGACTGTTACTTGAGCCCAGGAGTCTGAAGTTGCAGTGAGCTATGATGACGCCACTGCACTCTAGCGTGGGCAACAGAATGAGACTCTGTCTCCAAAAAAAAACCCCAAACGAAAAAACAAAATCAAATGTGGTCCACACATTTATCCACATTTTTCATTTTGCAAAGCTGTGCGTGCATGAGTACTTCATGTGAAATAACGGCAATATCCATATCTACCTACTGTTTGATGCTTTAAAGTGAAGAAAAGGCCTACAGGAGATTCTACACAGCCTCTAGCAAAGTGGGGAAGAAGACCTACATCTCCAGCAACGTATCATGTTTCTATAATTCTTCTACTCTACTCTTCCTTTATTAACTATGCCATCCATATTATATATCTAAGCAGCACTGTAAAAGCATAATAAATTATCTATATAAGATGTTATGAATGTTTATATTCCCTCAATATTTTGAAATTAAAAAAAAAAACGATGTTATGGAAAAGAACACATGGTAATGTTTCCCAGTGTGACTGAATACTCTTAACTTACTTCCTATAAGAAAATCTCTTCTAACAATTTTTCTAAGAAACATGTACTTTTTACAAGTCTTGATTATATCAAAGAGTATCTATCTCTAAGTTCCAAACAAAATCTTTATTTCAACAGTTTCTGATTTAATCAATGTAGTTCTGAGTGCGGCTTTTGGATTACTGCTTTTAAAATCCGAAAACTCACAAACCCACAAGAAAACCCCAACTCCCCACCAAAGTGATCCAAGTTTTCACTATATGTATCCTACACTCTAGCCAAATCGAAACCAGATTATACTGTTTGCCTTCCTTTACGAAACACCCCAATCTTTGGGAGCCATTTACCTCTTCCCAATTTCTATTAGAATATAAACTCACTGAGGCAGAAGCTTTGTCTTACCGCTGCTTCCCCTACACCCACGGGAGTGCATGGCACTCAGTATCTGTTACGTGAATAAATGGCAATAATGTCTGCGTCATTCACTTAATGTTTAGCATATGTTCTCTTGTTTTCATTCCATTTCCTCAACTAGACAATAAGCTCTCCAAAGACAGAAATCATTGTGTTAACATATCCCTGTACTCTTGGTACCTACAAAAATGTTCTAATAACAGTAACTTAGTGAGTGTTAAAGCTCAGATCATCAACACCACAGTTAAGTGATGAAGCAGATGATCTTCAACTGTCAGTATTCTAAGATACTATTACTCAGATATTAAAATTAAAACAGTAACAGGGCAATTAGGTAGGCAGAAAATTCTATTTTTTTCCCCCTCAAAGTAAATACAGAGGTGAGAAAAATACATGAAATGTGGCATAAAACATGGTAATTTTCAAGGCTTAATTAACATAAGTTGGGTTTTTTTTAAATTTTAGAATTAAGCAGCTATTTGTTTCACATTAATAATATATTTCAAATATATCAGTCTTTCATCACACCTGGAAATCTCTTTCCTTCTTTCAAAAGCTAAGAAATTCCTTAAAGTTGAACTACGGAACAGAGAAGAACCCTCAGATTTAATCCCATTATGAAGATAATAAAAGGGGGGCTTTATCAGTGTTCTCAAAATTATTAAGTATACATCATTTTCCAACACAGTAAATCTGACAGGTAAATTACAGTTCTGCAGAGTAATTATAAGTTATGTTATTAAATAAAGTGTTTCAAGAATCTTGAGTCAAATAAATAAGAACCAATCTATCAAAAGGGAAGCAATGTTCAACAGGGAAACCTCCCACTTACCCTGTGATTTTATGTCCATGGTCACATATGGAAAACTCCCAAGGACAGCCATAACTTCTTCATATTTTTCATCTTCAAGGAAGTGCAACAGACTGTGACGATCTGATTCTTTTAAACTCACCAAATCCTGGATAGTTTTAATTTTGTACTGAATAAAAAAAGATGAAGAAAGTAAATCCCTAACTCATAAAACTTTTCATTAAAAGAAAACTATGGCCGGGCGCGGTGGCTCACGCCTGTAATCCTAGCTCTCTGGGAGGCCGAGGTGGGCGGATTGTTTGAGCTCAGGAGTTCGAAACTAGCCTGAGCAAGAGCGAGATCCCGTCTCTACTAAAAATAGAAAGAAATTAAT
>NW_012149174.1:3913717-3920132 GCF_000956105.1 Propithecus coquereli
TATAGGTATACTTACAGATAAATCCAAACACTAAGATTAAAAATAAGTATCATCTAAATACAGAAAGGTAAGAGGAAGAGGACAACAGAGGCAGACAGACAGAGATAGAAAATAAGGATTTTTTAATTATAAATTTAATACAAATTTTTTAAAATTAGAGAAAATAAAGTTAGAAGAAAAAAATAACATTCATGCAGAATCTTGACCCAAGCAAGAACTACTGTCAACTGCTATCCTCAGTTTACTTTCAATTTTTAATAATAAAGCTATTAAGAATATACTCGAAGTATAGCTGTACCCTCAAGGTTTTATTATGCAATATTCTTATTTCTGTTATTTTTTAAATATAGCTGTTATTGCAGTAATATCCACCTTGGCTAAATGGTTACTCAGGAGAGTGTTCTTTAATTCCCAGGTGTTTGGTGCTAGTTACTGAATTTTTACTTTTGCAGACAGGGATTAGATCACAAGGCATGTGAAATTCTGGTTTTTGTGTTTTGATGTTTTCAATTATGATTTAACATATAATCACATTTATAAGGGTAACATGATTACTTGAAAGAACAGAAAACTCTTTTACAAATTTCTAATATACATATATTAACTCTGCCTTAATACACTACTAAATCCAGTGTCTATCTTCTGCTTCCATCATCTTTTACACACAAAATAATGTTTAAAATCTCCTACCAGAATTATTTTACTCAGTTTCTTTTATTTCCTCCAGTTTTTCATTTGTACTTATTTTTGCTATACCTTAAGATTATTGTCATGTCTTTACTATAGATATTTTCTAAATAAGGATTACTTTTATTTGATCTACTTATTTTTTTGAATGTTTAATGTTTTTTGTTCATACTCAACCAATAAATTACCCAATCTTTAAGCTAAGAATGAAATGACTAGAAAGTACACAATGTATTTTTACTTCATTCATTTGTTCATTTATTTTAAGAGACAGGGTCTTATTCAGTCACCACAGCTGGAGTACAGTGGGGTGATCGTAGTGTACTGCAGCCCCAAACACCTGGGCTCAAGCAATCCTTCCACTTCAGCCTCTTGAATACCTGGGACTAAAGGTTAAGAGCCATCATGCCCCTCTTGGTACATTTATTTTTGGCAACATAAGAAACAAAAGAGTTTTTATCCTAGAGGCAGGGTCTTGCTTTGTCGCCCAGGCTGGAGTGTAGTAATGCAATCATAGCTCACTGCAGCCTTGAACTTCTGGGCAAAAGCCTCCCTCCAAGCAATCCTCCTGCCTCAGCCTCCTGAGTAGCTGGGACTACAGGTGCCCACCACCACATCCGGCTAATTTTTCTTATTTTTTGTGAAGACAGGGGTCTCAAACTCCTATCCTCAAGTGATCCTCCCACCTTGGCCTCCCAAAGTGCTAGGATTACAGCCACGAGCCACCATGTCTGGTAGGAATAAAGAGTTAATTGCTATTACAAAATGCACCAATCCCCAAAATAGTACAATTACTTACAGTAGTAAAGTATTATAAAACAGCTACTTAATCAAGAAAATGTTAACACAACCACTTGCAGGTGCATTCTAAATCTAAGAAATTCACAGTAACCATGTCTAGAAAACTTTTTACTCATGTTACCTTTCAATGACATGAAAAACTGCTGAAAACTGACTTTAGAGTAGCTAAGAATTACCTTTTTATGATTAGAAACCCTTCTAAGATTGTCCTCTTCAATGTGAGGGAGCTGCAGGAGGGGAGACTTAAATTGCTGAAGTCCTTGAACAGCCATCTGGGAAAGCTTCATGCAGTTTTCTAGGGATGCCAAAGTTGGAGCACGAAACTCCCTTTCTTAGAAAGAATAGGAAAATAAACAACAGGGCTGCACTTTTTACATGTTCAGGAGTATATACAACTCACTACAAAAACAAAATTTATACTAATATCCTCAACACCTCAAAATTTTAAGATCATGGTGATATTCCTTTAAAAGCTACCAGATAAGACACTAAAAATATACAAACCTGGTCAAATGCCCATTTATCCAGCAACAACCATTGATTTAACAAAAAAACCCTTTGTATCACATCCAATAACAGTAAATTATCAGACATTATCAGTATCAAGAATATACTGACACCATGCCAAGAACTGACAGCATCCATAACAAACCACAATCACTAACTCCTTTTTAAAGGGTTTTTCTTTCCATTAGTGACCACAAATCCTGATTCTTTTTCTTTCACACAAAAAAACATTCCATGTCAGGTGAATCACTGTTAACATCAGTTAATGAATAATTTCACACTCACTGTTAAAAAACAGAATAACCTAACTCTAAAAATATTCAGAGGAAGAAAAAGGCTATTTTAAATCTTTGCAAGGCAAACAATAAACAATGAAAAAAATAAATTCAAAAACACACTGTGATAAAGACTTATACATAACGGGGAATAAAGAAAAGAAATGAGAAAAGCCACAAACAAAATTGAGGAAGCTGATTGAACTGGTAGATAAAATTACAGTAAGTACCCATAAATCTTAAAACTGTGAAGTGTAATCTGCACATGCTTGCAAGAAAAAGTACAACATAATTAATTATGTCTCCTTCTCACCTTCACGGCTCCGGGCCATTATTATTAGTTGGCAGATTACATTAACCATTTCTTGAAGTAGGGCAGGGCATTTTTTCAGCATAAATTGCTGATCTGCAAAACAACCAAAAACCTGAAACAAATCATTCTAATTTTATAGTTAAAGCATCTTTATCACCTGTAGCCCACAACTAATACTAAATTTAAGTTGTCCTACAAATATTTCACATGATCTCAGAATTTTATAGGTTGAATGGAAGAGTTTCTTCTCAGCACCACTATCTCAAAAATCAGTCAGAAAACCCTAGCTCATATTAGATGTTTCCTACAAATATTTCACATGATCTCAGAATTTTATAGGTTGAATGGAAGAGTTTCTTCTCAGCACCACTATCTCAAAAATCAGTCAGAAAACCCTAGCTCATATTAGATGTTTCAAAGGCAAATTTTTAATATTATGGTGTCAGGCTTAAGAAATCAACTCCCATCTTTTTTTCAAAATGGTCTTAATCTTAAATTTAATCTTCATTTTGCTATATTTGAAAACTTTAAGAATGTTCTTCTAGCACACTTAAGTTTCTATAGGTATACTTACAGATAAATCCAAAGACTAAGATTAAAAATAAGTATCATCTAAATACAGAAAGGTAAGAGGAAGAGGACAACAGAGGCAGACAGACAGAGATAGATTCTTTCATCTATACTGCATATAATTGTTAACTGTTAAGACCATCCACTGGGTTTAATAACCTAAAAAAATTTGTTTCTTGATAACTGGTAAAAATGGAGATAGCTACAGAACTGTACAGAACATTGGCAAGAGAATCACTAGTTAACATTTCAAAGCAACTCCAATGACAATGCTGAAATAGTGCTCCTTCATTCCATCATAAGCATCCTATCCTACCACCAATTAATGAATATCGAGTGGCCTTATTTTCAAAGGCAATTGATTGTATTATCGGCTTAAAGGAGGTGGGGGATGGTAAGATTTCATTTAGAAAGAACATTTATTTCCTAAGGATCACTTTCTTTTAAAACTTCAATTGAAATAATGCAGGTGAAGAGATGACACTCAAATTATTGACATCCCTGGAAATGCTGTCATCTCAAGCCACAGCTTTTAAGCAGAAGAGGGGGTTTCAAGTACTTATGGAGCTTTAAATAAACATAAAACAGACACTCTTGGTAACCACTCTTGGAGGAGGGCTGGTGAATGGGGGGGAGTGATGGTTTATGTGAAATTCATTTTTCTCTCCCCAAAAGCTCACAAAATCATTTTTAAAAAATCATTAGGAACTTTGTATAATCTGCAATTAACTGAACATTTCTCTTATAGAGCATTCTCTCACCTTGAAACACTAAATTTTAACATTTGCCAAAACATCTGACTTAGACCTTCAAACTATTTGTGCAGTAATTATGTGGCATATAGATTTCTTTTAAAAAGGTCCTTGAGCAATTATTTGATTGAGCAAAAAAGAACAGCGACAAAAACACTGCACCATGAGGTCTAATTAAATCCGTTGCTTCGGTCCCATTAAAACCTTGTAGATATCAGAATCACAAATACCTTCTTCAAGGGTCTCAGGAATTTTCATTCTAGCAAGATGAGATAGTAAAAGAACTCTGGCCTTCAGGCTATATGGGCAGGTAAGTGGAGGCTCATTCTTCTTTAAATTAATGCTGCCAATTTCTCTGATTAGCTAGAGTAAATAAAATAATTATTTAAAAATATATACTAAAAAAGCATTCACTTTAATACTTAACTGTTCATCAAGGAATTTGGAAGATTGGCCTAACCTGTGGTATTAGAATATTATCTGTTGGTCTGCTTGTGGCATCTTTATTATACTGAGGATCAAATTCAGAAGCTCCAGCCAAAACCATAATGAGACCTAAGAAAACAAAAGAAATACAAAGGTAAATAAATAAATTTGCTCATCTATTAATATCCTCTGAGACACTTCATTAATTTTAAAGTGAAACACTTTTCTAATAATGCAATGCTAAAAAATCATCTGAACTCCACTACTGATGAGTATTAATTTCTCCCATAAATAAAAGAAACATCTCACTTTTTAAAATATGTATAATATTATTAATACCTATCACAAGTGAATAGAAGTATACACCAAATAAAGGGTATCAAAGCAACTGGAGGTATTCAAATAACTTAAAATAGCATCTGTTTCTAGACCTAGGCATGTGTTCCACAGAAACTTTCTATAGAGCATTAATATACCATGTGATGTTAATAATTGTTGTGTAAAAAAGGGGACCCTATGGTTGGAAATAATGGGTTAAACAAAGTTAAAGGTTTCTTTACTGCATGACTTCTCAGAGCCTTGGGTAAACTAAAATACACTGTAATTTCCAGAAAATTTTATTATGAAACCCAGGAGGGTTTTGTGGAAACACACCTAATTGGAAAACAAGATTTGCAACCACATACATTACCATATTCCCTATTAGCCTGTACAAGCTCTTTCAGGATTGGCATTAGAGTCATTAATTTCACCATATAGCAGAAAATACACATAATGTACTCACAAAAGGCAGGGCAGTATAGAGGTTAAGCACATAGACCCTGGTATTTTAGGGCCCTAACTAAATGACCTAAGGCAATATTCTTCACTTCTTTTTTTGTTTTTATTTTTGTTTTTTGTAGAGATGTGAGTCTCACAATGTTGCCCAGGCTGGTCTTGAATTGACCTCAAGCAATCCTCCCACCTTGGCCTTCCAAAGTACTGGGATGATAGGCATGAGCCACCACACCAGGCCTCTTCACTTCTCTCTCTGCACCTCAGTTTCTTCACGTGCACCTCACTCACAGCAAGCACAGTACATGTGTGAACTATTACTATTACTAGCCTCAAATGTTTTCATGAAAACAATTGTTCCTAAGACAGACAGCTAATGTAACCAAGGATATGTAAACAAATCTACCAACTAAACAACATTTTTAAGTACCACCCTCAGAAATGAAACAAATCAAGATCACTGAGGCAAAAAATACATCAAAGCATTATAAACATGAAACACTTCATAAGGGAATCAGTTTCTATACTAACATTTCAATCCTACATAAGAAAGAGTAATATGTACATATAAGGGAAATAATATTCACTCATTCCTCAGAAATATAAGATCTGTTCACAGTCATAATGACCGTGAGGAGTTTCTTTCTCATTACCAAGAGAATTAACAGAATTGCCAAATCCAAAATACAGAAAAGTCCATTTCAGTTTTGGAACAAAAATGCATTCTCCAGTGAGGCACAATTTAAAACTTAACACTTTCTTTTTTTTTTAAAGGAGGGAGATGGAGGAATGTCTATGCTTTCTGCAGAGCAGTCATTCTGAAAGACAACACTATGTATTCTAGAGATAAACTTTACAAAGTTAGCTTTATGTGATCAAAGAAAGTATTTAAAATTGTACTTTTTCATAAGCAATTTTTAAATAGGACTCTGGGAATGAAATATTCCAGTTTTCTTTCAATACACCCAAGAACTCTTTATTTTTACCATGATTAATACAGTATAATACAGTGGTTTAGGGCTCAGGAACCAGATTGGGTTCAATCCTGGATCTGTCACTTACTGTGTATCCTCAGGCATGTTACTTTTCTGTGCCTCAGTTTCCTTATATATAAGATTTACTTAAAAAGCAGCAATTACTTATGGGGGCATAACAAAGATGAAATAAGTTAATATAAGTACAGTCCCTAGAAGTGTTTGGCATATAATAATAAATGTTAGCTAATATTACTACAAAATTTGCACACATAAAACTCAACCATAACCATTTCCGATGATATATACATATAATTGAGTAAATAGGAATAATGG
>NW_012149174.1:3920612-3926874 GCF_000956105.1 Propithecus coquereli
AGTAACTGAAATTTACTTACGTTTCATATCCATATTTCGGGTTTTATAAACAAAGTATGTATAAATCTGTGTTGTGCGTATTAAAATCTGGTCTCCACTATAGCGTATTGAGCGATACCACCAAGAACCCTAAAATACAAATAAAATTACCCAAGAAATAAAGCATGAAAAGTACAATAAATGCTAAGCTTGATGTAGAATATGTTTATGGTCAAATCTTCTAAATATTCATAAGCCAATAAAAATACCTGAGCTTTAGAACAAAGGCCTCTTTGTTACATATTTCAAATGATTTATTTAGATACTGTCTGAAGCCTAAACACCAACCTAAGTCATTGTATATATATGATGAAAACATTTACAATTCAGGTAGAAATTCGTTGAAGATAAAACACCCATTGTTATAAAGCTGGTTCCTGACACATAGCATGTCTTCAATAAATATGTGATAAATACATGTACGAGTAATTTTACAGTTTAAGTGACACTTTCATTCGCATTATTTCATATAATTAGATCATCATGACAATCCCACAAAGAAGGCAAAACTGCTTGATTATTAGGCTCATTATGGGAGTCAGAGGAACTCCAGGATCAGAAAGAACAAAAGTCACAAAAGTAAGAAATAGTAAAATCATAAACTTTATGGTATCTCCATATTATGGTACTATATATAGTTGTTTTCTAAAGTGAGGATGCTTTGTTGTATCCCTAGTATTTCAAGCCAGAAAAGTCAAAGAACAGAACAAACAATAAAATCTCATTAAAGTCAAAAAAAAAAAAAAAAAGCATGTGTGTACATAAATACATAGAAAAAGACTTGAAAAATGCAACACCAAATTTAGCAGTGATTATCTCTGAGAGAAATGGAATTGAGGGAGATGGTGCAGAAAGACTTGCATCTTAAATTCTAAATATATCTGTATTAACTCAGTTTTGTGTCACTTTTGCATTGGGAGGAAATATATATTAACATACTCAAGTTACCTTTAGAAGATGTTTTAAAGTGTAAATTCTTAAATTCAAAGATCAATGGATTATATTCTAACACAAATTAAAATCTTATAGGAAGACTCCAAAACATGTTAATTCCTGTTCCAAAAAATGTTAAGAAAAGAGGTAGAACTTACCACAACAACTGGAAGGATAACCATAAATGCCAATCCATATACAAGTAAAACCTAGAATTGAAGGGGAAAAAAATACGGCCTTCATCAGGTAAATGATAACAATATCCATGAACATTTACTTTGAGGCTTATAATGGAGGAGCCACTATTAAAACGCATTATCTTGTTCACGCATTATCTTGTTTAATCCTTATTCTCAAACTCTACGAGAAAGGTACCATTATTTTCCTTTGGTAGGCAGGAAACCTGAAGCACATACAGATTACATAGCTTGTTGTAGGTCACACAGCTAGTAAGTGGTGGAGCCAGAATTTAAACCAAGGCAGTTCAGCTCTAGAGCCTATGCTCATATCCACTATAATAAATTACCTTTTAATTTGTTATTTACTGACACAATATAAATAACACCAGCAATACATTTCCCTTCAAGTCAGGTACTTATTTATCCACAACCTGCACATATTTAGTGCCCTGGAAATAAATGAGATAAGAAGCCCTTGGCTAACCTGGTTCCTTTGCCCAAATATCAAGGAGCCACTGCATAATGTTCTGTTTGCTAATAATTTTTATCTATTGATTTTTCTCCTACTGCTTGATCCTAAATCTGGTAGTAACTATTAATATCTCTTCTCTATTATTTTCACGGGAGTAACCCTAAGCATGACAAACACGTTTATATGCATCAACTATATACCCCTGAAGATAACCAATTTTAATCTGCTATAAAATAACATTTAATAGCCACTTACAAAACAAATTACAGTCATAATGTGTGGATTTTGTTTTTATTGCTTCAAAGACAGCTCCTCAACAATTATTTTCATGAAAGTCAAAAGATGAAGTAGGGAATTATCTGCTACTGTAAAGTAAGATGATTCCTGATGTTTTAGGGTTGCAACAACTATTACTGATTGAAGTTGATATCCTACTGCCTCCTAAAGTACCATATGGACTAGTTACAATTTAATTTATCATACGTTAAAATTAGTTTAGCCTGGGTAATGGTGAAAGGAAGAATAATTTAAAGTTTGAGTACGCCTTAGGATAAATGTAGACACCATAAAAACCAATAGTTTCCCAAATCAAAGGTAGGATTCGATCTGAAACTACTTACTAAAGAAAAGAAATCATCACAACTTTAAGGTTTTACTACATTTAGAACACACTGCCCCAACGCAGCAGCCTGATAGTGGGCACCTGTTTTGTAAAAAGTTTTTTACAAAATTCTTTTCTCTGTTATGTAAAAAGTTTTCTCTGTTATGTAAAAAGTTTTCACAATACATAGTTAAATTAAAAATAGCATGCCAGCATTTTCTTTGTAATGGTTCTCTTTATATTATCAAGACACATAGTAGAAAAGAAAAATTATGTCAAATACATTATGTGTCTTACTTCAAAGCACTCACCAAAATTGAGTTTTTCTGGTCAACTATCCAAGCTGGCAGAGCAATTCCAAAGCTTGTGGCTGAAACAGAAAGAATATCAGAATTTCTGAAGAGTCTCTACTTCCAGTTTTATTTATTTATATCCTAAAATGCCAACTCCCAAAAACACTTTAGAATAACATTAGTAGGCCCCCATTACACAAAAGTTAAGAATTATGGTTTATATCCAAAACTTCAAATTTTTCCAGAAGGGGGAAAAAAGCCCTGTGTTAAGTACATGAATTCCTTCTTCCAAAAAAACCTAAATTCTTTTGCATGTCCTGAGTTTATGAAAACATAAACATATGGGAAAATGTGTGAAGTCAGTAAAGAAAAGCAGATTTTTTTCCACCAAATTTTCATTAACTGCTAACTGGGAATGATTAATGATAGTGATTACTCTTTTCCCTGAATCAATCTAATTTCTATATTCCAAACTAGTCTTTAGAAAGAAAAATAAAGTAAAATGTAATTAATGGGGCTCAATTAAACTCATTGTGATTATCAGTTTCCTATTCATAAGCTAAGAAAATCAAACTATTCCTTTTAGACTAATTAACTTTCACATACTATCTACCATATCACCAATATTTTTAAATCATCATTTATCACACCTTGAGGCCCATCTGGATTTCCGAATTCTTCCCAATTTTTCCGAGACTCTTCATCAGTTAAACTAGAATCAAAATAACAAAGTTGCAAAATCAGAAAGCCACATCTGAAAAGTACTCATATAGACAAACTCCATTAACCAACCAAGTCATTTCTTAAAAGATACTGACTCAGAGAATCAAGAAAAGAAAAGTCTCTTTGAAATCGCAAAAAGAGTGCGAGGGAGGAGCAAGGAATGCTGCATTAATAGAAAGTACTAACTATTATGCCTTAATACAAATTCCTGGTTGGCCCAGGATTCTCACGTTTAGCCAATTCAATCAGATGAAACTTTAAAGGCCACTATATTTTCTGAGAAGGCAGGGAGGATTATAGGTGATTTTTATTCTTTTCCTTATATGCTCATATTTTCCAAAATTTCTTCAAAGAGCATGTTTATACATTAATGATAAATACATGTTTTTAAAAAATACAAATTTAATACATAATGGTAGCTCCCTATAAAACACTGGCATCACTTTCTCAAAGAAACAAATGAACACCACCTGTAAAACTCTGAAATTCCACTGCTGTGGAAAAGGTCACTTGCATTGTACTGAGATCATAATTTCCAGCTTCCTAACCCAGGCAATATAAAAGTGCCAGAGTGATTTTTTTAAACACCTAAATATAAATATAATCCTTGCCTTGGACAATCGCTCAAGGCACAGAATTAGAATGGTTTTATTCCAGGTCCCAGTGAAAATGTTAAAAAGCATTAAAAGAAATTCTCAATTCCTTCAAAAACTTTACAATGTAGTTAAGGAAGACAAGGCAGACCCACAAAGAAAATGACCAATAATATAAGAAGGCATTCTTGGAGACCAATTGGCAAAAGATTCTGTTTATGTTCAAATCTAATTTTAGCCATATTTCTATTTCCCAAAACAAGAGGTAATGTAGCTTCTATTCAACAAAACTCCAAGTGAAAACAGGCAACGTAGAAATACCTTTATAAAATAGCAAAAAGGACACTCATTGATTTTCAATGACTGGAAAATATTCTTAAACTTATCAATTTAGTCACTTATGAAAACAAGTGCCTTGATATCTTTAGTCCTTATTTAACTGTAACTCCACTCACACTATCTAACCTAAGGCCACAGGAAAATACAGGAGCCAATGAAAAAGGCGCTACTAGAGAGGTTTGCAAGTTAATAAGTAAAGGTGCTAAGATTTCTTTTCTACTAAAGGAGATGTGTCTCTCAAAAAGATTTTGCCCTGGTTTACCTGTACAATTGCTCACCCAACACAGAGCTTTAGCTATTGTTTCTCTCAATATTCTGTCTTTTAAACAGACCTTTCTCCCCCAAAATAATTATCTCTGTCCCAGTCTTTGTGATTATTGCAGCACGAACAAACTGCTCTGTTCTCTACACATGTTCCCAGAATTTGCAAAATAAGGCACAGCTGAAATCATAAAAACACTGGTTTTTGCAACCTATCTGCACACACCTGGTTACAATTACATTAACTCATTCATTAAATCGACCTCTACAATTGCTGTATGACAGGCACCATGTTGGATACTCAATCAAATTAAAGAAGTCAGTAATTTTTTTAGAGCCAGTTTAAGAAAGCAAATGATTTTTTGCTACTTATTAGTATTTCACTGTAATACCATTCCTAAAAGTTAAAGCACTTAGAAGCTATGTGATTTCAGTATAATTCATATATAACAAGCTTAAACAAGATCAATGATACAAATAGAATTTTTAAAAATTCACTGAGTGTAGTTTCCTAAACACGATTATATCCCTTAACTTTGGGGAAGTGAGGGAGAGGAGGATTATGACCCTATTAAAAATCTAACAAAATCTATGTTCCCTTTGCCTTGGAAAAAATGTACACTACAAAGACACATAAATTCTATATACAATTTTAGTGACCCCAGATTATAAATTCTGATCTGGAGAATGCTTTCACTAAAGTATATGTGAGTGACCATGAGTTGGCTATGTAGAGTTAAATTACATACTTATGTGTAGGAGCACATGAAAATGCATGCTTTTATAAAAATTAAAATATCTTTAAAGTAATAACTATGCTGCCCATGTGCTATAAAGCAGCTTAAAGACAAATTTCACACCTGAAAGCCAAATCTCAACTATATCTAGACGGATGAACCAGAGAATTCAATGGTCTAATTCCTCAAAAATAACCAGACTTTCTTTCCTCTAAGTTAGAATCTGATGAAAAAAGAGTAATGGCCCAGCTGGTGTATTATACTAGGCAATTAAGTGTAGAGAAAATTCCTAAATAACCAAAGCAAATTCTAAAAAGCATTATAGAACAAAGCCTATATAACTGCATTCCAAAGGTTGCTTTAGTTATACTGAGACTGCTAGAGATACTCACAAGACAGAAACTTCAATTCAATCACTTAGAACTTAACATTTAGTAAAATACACACCTTTGTCTAATTTAGTTATACTTGTGTAAGTTACAAAATCTCAAAGTTCTGGGTCCCAAAATCATTTCATTTTTTCATTGGTCTTATAGAACATCAACTATTTACAACATTTAATATATAAAACATTCTATAGGCCAGGCACAGTGGCTCACACCTGTAATCCTAGCACTCTGGAAGCCTGAGGCAGGAGGATTACTTGAGCTCAGGAGTTTTGAGACCAGCCCTAGAAAGAGTGAGACCCCCGTCTCTACTTAAAAAAAAAAAATAGAAAAATTAGCCAGGTGTGGTGGTGCATGTCTATAGTCCCAGCTAGTCTGGAAGCTGAGGTACAAGGATCACTTGAGCCCAGGAGTTTGAGGTTGCAGTGAGCTACAATGACGTCACTGCATTCTACCCAGGGTGATAGAGTGAGACTCTGCCACAAAAAATAATAAAATATTTTTATAGCTTGATCATGTAACTGAGTTAAAACTAAAGGCCTTATATTATTCTTCTGCATTTTTTAGAATAGTAACCAAACACCATAAAGAGTCAGATTCCCAGATTCTGGAGTTCGAAACCAGCCTGAGCAAGAGCGAGACCCCGTCTCTACTAAAAATAGAAAGAAATTAATTGGACAACTAAAAATATACAGAAAAAATTAGC
>NW_012149174.1:3927594-3928838 GCF_000956105.1 Propithecus coquereli
AAAAAAAAAAAAGTAAAAAACTTCAAAACTTTAAAAACTTCAAAACCTTAACAGAAGTTTGGAAAAAGTTGATTCCAACCCTCAATGGATGACTTTGAGGGGTTGAAAACTGCAGTGGAGGAAGGCCCTGCAGATGTGGTGGAAATAGCAAGAGAACTAGAATTAGAAGCGGAGCCTGAAGATGGAACTGAATTACTACTGCAATCTCATGATCAAACTTGAACAGATTATGTGTTGCTTCTTGTGGATGAAAAAAGAAAGTGGTTTCTTGAGATGGAATCTATTCCTGGCAAAGATGCTGTGAACATTGTTGAAAGGGCAACAAAGGATTTAGAATATTCCATAAATCTAGTTGACAAAGCAGTTGCAGGGTTTGAGAGGACTGACTCCAATTATGAAAGAAGTTCTACTGTGGATAAAAGGCTATCAAACAGTATTACATGCTGCAGAGAAATCTTTTGTGAAAGGAAGAGTCAATTGATGTAGCGAATTTCAATGTTGTCTCATTTTTAAAAATTGTCACAGTCACCCTAATCTTCAGCAAATCACCACCTTGATCTGTCAGCAGCCATCAACATCGAGGCAACACTCTCCACCAGCAAAAAGATTATAACTCGCTGAAGGTTCAGATGATTAACATTTTTTCAATAAAGTATTTTTTAAATTAAAATATGTGCATTGTTTTTTACAATATAAGTCTATTCTACCTTAATAGATGACAGCAGAGTATAAACATAACTTTTATATGCATAGGGAAACAAAAAAGTTCATGTGACTCGCTTTATCATATTTGGTTTATCGTGGTAGTCTGGAACAGAACCCACAATATGTCTGAGGTATGCCTCTCTTTACTTATATTTTTAAAATTAGCTCACAAAATCATACATCACTGAGTTCTCAAAAAGTAGACAACTTCATATTTTATTCATTCATTTAACCTAAGAGCTGTGTGGGGACACACCTATCATGAGTTCTGAAGAACACAGCTGATTTTTATCTCTTATTAAATATCCAAGAATAACAAATTCTAATTTTATATACTCTATTCTGTTTCCCCCCAAAAGTGTGACAAATATTCTTAAAAGTTTATAAATGCACAGATATGTCTGTGCACATAGTGAGTGCATGTGTATATAATATATGCATCTCAACAATAACTTCAGCCATGTCTGCATCTAAGCCCAACAAGAAAAATACGACTCGCAAGTTCTGAAAAGATTCTTTTTTTTTTTTTTTTTTTTTTT
>NW_012149174.1:3931077-3933481 GCF_000956105.1 Propithecus coquereli
AAAAAGCTAATGGTGTCTGTTTGGTGATCCAGCATTGGTATTATTCACTATGACTTCATGAAATCTGATCAACAGATTACAGCAGATGTCTACTGCAAACAATTGAATGAAACGATAAGGATGCTTGCAAGTAAGCAGCTGAGATTGGTCAATAGAGACAGACCAATCCTCTTGCAAGACCACATGTCACACAAACAATGCTGCTCAAGTCATAGAAGCTGGACTTGGAAACTCTCTGTCATCCACCGTATTCACCAGACCTTGCACCAACTGACTACCACCTCTCCCAGGCTTTGAACCACTAAGAAGTGGAAGGAAAGCAAAAATACTCAATTCTCAATAAGCTGTAGAAAACACCTTTTCACTTTCATCGCCACTCACTCTCCAGGCTTCTTCACCACTGGCATAAGCAAGCTACCGTTAAGATGGCAAAACTGTGTGAAAAGTTTAGGTGCATATTTTCATTAATTGTACTACTTCTTGTTTGAGAGATAATAAACTAAGCTTCTGATTCAAAATCGGACATTTCATATTTAATGACCTAATAAAAGAATACAGACATTTAAATATCAAAAATTAATCACAATAAATTAAGTCTGGCTCAAAGACCCCACAAATCAATGGTTAACTGTCTAAGGAATAATCTGAGGAATACTTAAGGTTTTAGCTGCTTGTCTATTCTAATATTAAGTAAACATTTAGTAAGTTGATCTTAATTGTTCCTTAATTAGTCTCAATTTCTATTTTTTTTTTTAAATCAGGCAGCTCCTTGAACCAGAATAGGTTCAAGGAGACTCTTTCCATTTCTATTAATTTTTTCATACTGCTTTTTATTGCCTTTTTAATCTCAGAAAATCTCTCTCAAGGGCCATGACCATCGCAATAAGAAAAATCACATGATATGCAAACTTTTCTTCTACAAAGCAGAAAACTAGCTGATAAACTCTCCTTACTTTGTATTATATGAATGTCTGGATCAAGCCATCTACTAAGCAGAGACTCAAAGTAAAAGAAAGTGGTTGGGGGGCTGGGGAATAGAAAGAGCACTGGATTCAGCTTGGCGACTGACAAACTTGGGACCCCACTCAAGACATAAATTTTCTAGGCCTCATTTTTTCTTATTAAAAAAAAAAAAAAAGCCTAGTAAGATTTCTACAATTAATTTCAGTTCTAACATTCTACTGTTACACTAATTTTCTATTGGGACCCATTAATCTAGTTCAATCAGGAGATCACCTAAGGGGCACACTCAGAAGTTAATGTGAATTACTGTAACAATGACATTAGTTCTTTATAAACCCCCAACCCAGATACAACACATTGCCTTTTTTTTTTTCCCCCTTGAAAGCAGTCTCTGTCACCCAAGCTGGAATGCAATGGTGCAATCACAGCTTGCTGCAGCCTCAAACTCCCGAGCTCCAATGATCCTCCTTCCTCAGCCTCCCAAATAGCGGGGACTATAGGCGAACACCACCACGTCCAGCAAATTTTTTTCATTTTTTTTTTTTTAAAGATACAAGGTCTTGCTATATTGCCCAGGCTGGTCTCGAACTCCTGGTTCAAGTGATCTTCCCACCTCAGTCTCTCAAGTTGCTGAGATTATAGGCATGAGCCACTGTACCCAGCCCAATTCTTAGTAATATGGCAGTCAACAGCTATAGCTTAAAAACATATATATTAGAATAATAATGGATTAGGTATCTTTATTTTAATAAATAATTTAACTGACCAAAATCCGGTTTCTTTTGGCATGTCACAATATTTTTTAGGATGTGGACCTATAATATTTTCATGGAATCATTAAATTAATGTGCATTACATAAAAATACTACTTACAGGATCCAAATTTAATACTTCATAAGGATTGTATTCTTGATATTCTCGGTCTGTTTTGGAAACCTTGTACGCAAGGAATAAGAACAATGCCCATCCTGCAAGCAGAACTATTTTCCTGTTTAAGAAAAAGATAAGTGAATTATAAATAAATACATCTGCATGGCTTTCCTTTAAGAGTTTAAGAGTTTAAAGACGTTATAGCAAGATCAATGAATAAAATAATCTAGGGTAGGTCCTTATCACTATGCTATTGACTCAAATGCTACAATCACTGAGTGTAAACTCCTGTTACAGCAAGAACAGTGTCTTTTTCACCTCTAAATTCCCTAGAATCTAGTACAATGCCTTGCATATAACAGATCTTCTCAGTTGCTATTTGCAGAATTTTAAATACAAAAGTGAATTCAATTTATTAACTTATTCAAACCATTAAATTAGATTAGAATATATAAAGTATTCAGTAAACATTTCATGTAAAAGAGAATTGCTTTGACCTAGCAATTACACTTTTAATAAGATAAACTAAGAAAAACTTAGTCAATTATGCAAAGATAAATAAATAGCCTTG
>NW_012149174.1:3933691-3936843 GCF_000956105.1 Propithecus coquereli
TTTGTAAACAACCTAAATGCCCAGTTATAAGGAACTAATTAAATAAACCATTTATGGGAGACTAATGAAATAAACCATGATGCAGCCACACAATGCAACATTTTATAGCCAATGCAGACATAGAAAGATGAGAGTAATAGGTTAAAAAAAAGATATAAAAGAACATATAATGTGAAAACAAACTAATTTCTTCTCCCTCCAGTATGTTCTGTTTAGTAAAAATAAAAGGGTGATATTACCAGTATTGGAGAGGCTAAAGAAAAAAAGAACTCTCATACACTACACACTCTGAAGGAATATCTGGCAATAAAATATTAAAAGTCCTAAAGAAGCACATACTCTTTTTTCTTCAATACATTCCATTTCAAATAATTTAGAAGGAAAAAAGTTAGAATTCAGTATACAAAGTATAAAAGAGTGGTTACAGAGATGTAAATAACAGCCTAAAAAAACAAAAAATAAGCATCTTAAATATCCATCAACAGATTACTAGACAAATAAACTAACAGTATATCCATACAGTGAAATACTTTCTAGCCACTAATAATATTTGCTGTTGATGATTGTCTACCTTGTATTGCTAAGTTTATAAAGGACGAACAGCTTTCAAAGCTGTATATATATAACATAATCCAATTTTGTAGATAAAAGAGAATGTGAAGTAATCATGTTAATAATGGCTAGCTTTAGGTGATAAGTTGAATGACTTTTTTTTATACCCTTTATATAACAATTTGTTACACTGAGAAGGAACTGTTAGACAAAGACATAAGATGAATCATAGGCCAAATCAAACAAAACTGGAGTAACCTGTTTTTAAAAATAGAGAAGAAAACTTTCCATGTAAGCAAATAGCTTACCTTTAGCACCCTGATTTTTCAAACAAAACAAATCCTCATCTCCCAATGTTTCCTAAGCTTTTCCTACCATCATGCTTTTGTTCTCTTAGATCCTTCTACCTAGAATTCCTGTACTTCACCTCTGCCAATACAAACTCTATTCATCCTTCAAGACTCAACTTAAATAATCCACCCTCCATAAAGCAATCCTTAACCCTTGCCAAGATGATCAACAGGAGAGGATGGTTACAGCCACAAGAAGTACCAATCATGACTTTCCTCCTCTGACTCACTACAAGTTCCTTGAGAGTGTGGACAGATCTTATTCAGTTTTGACTAACCCCACAGTAGCTTAAACACAGCTGACATTCATACAAATTTATTTCCACTAGGCCAAAATAATTCTAACTCTTAGTAAGGGCATATAACTTCAAGCTGCTTTCCATAGCATCTGTGTGCCCATCTATGCCCAAAGAGGAGAGATATCCCTACGTGGAACACTCCCCGACTTTTGCCTGGCTATCTATGAGAGGTAGTTGAGAACATAGGCTCCAGAAACAAAACCACCGGAGTTCAACTCCCAGCTTTACCACTTATTAACTGAGAGACCTTGGCATATTGTTTAACTCTTTCTCTTTTTTTTTTTTTTAAGAGACAGGGTCTTTCCCTGTTGCCCAGGCTAGAGTGCAGTGGCATCATCATAGGTCACTGCTAAACTCCCAGGCTCAAGCAAGTAGTAGATAGGACTACAGGTGCACGCCACCACATCCAACTAATTTTTTTTTCATTTTGCTTAGGCTGGTCTTGAACTGCTGAACACAAACAATTCTCCTGCCTTGGCCTCCCAAAGTGCTAGCATTACAGGCATGAGTCACCAAGCACGGCAGCCAGTTGCTTAACCTTTTGCACCTCCAACTTTCAGTGTAGATTTGAAAATTAAATGAGATTAGGTATATGAAGTATTTAGAAGGTGCCTAACAGGTAGCAGACAATCAATTGACATAAGCTATGCACTGTTACTAGAAACTCTTATCCAAATCTCAGCTCTCAGCTTGGACCTCACTTAACTCAGGGAAGCCTTCTGTCTTGGGCCAATTAGGAGACCTTACCCTGCTTTTTCATGGTACCACTCTCCCAGCCCTTACTAATAACTCTATTATCATTACCTGTTTACTTGCCAGTATCCCGCAAGATTGCAAGTCATTGAACCATGTCTATTTTGTTAATCAGTATATACAGCATCTAGTAATAATATCCAACACACAGTAAGCACACAAGAACTACTTGTTGAATGAATAATGAAGACAATTAAAATAGCAAACTTTTAACACAAACCCAAGCTTTCTAATACCTTCACTATGCTTTAAAAAAAAAACTTGAAAATATACTTTATCCCCACACACAGTAACTCCACATTTTGTTTTGCCAACTCCCCCAACAGGCTAACAATGCTCACAAAACAAAAATAAAAATGCAACTGCAAACTACAAAAGCAAGATTTAAAAACAAACAAGAGAAAGGAAACAAAACACCTAGGATATGCTAGACCCTATGTCAGATGTTTTCCATGCAGCACCTGACTCTCTGAGCCAAGGAATGAGGGAGAAGAGAAGCGTCATGACAGAATCCCCAGGCCGATGAAAATTACCACAACCAATAAAACTATGCTCTAGTTTTCTGAGAGCCAAAGCAAAGGTGGAAACATAATGGATTACATGATGCTCTGTGCTCAATTTTTTAAAAGCATATTTGGTTCCTCCGAAATAAGCATTTTCCCTGCACATAGCTTCAGTAATTAACTTGTGAAGTCTTGCATTTATTCTTTAAGCATATTTTAAATGTCATTTTGGAAGCAACTTCTAGAAATTACATACCTTAATTTCAGGGATGCTGTCAGAAGAGAAGCATTACACAAGAACTGACCAACTAACCAGCCAACCAATTGATTATTTTGACAGAACATTTCAGGATTAAGTAGCAAAAAAATTTTAATGGTTTCTGGCCTTATCTTAATTGTTACCAGTATCTACTTAATCTTCCTTACTTAAACATCCCTTTATCTGTACTTTAAGTAAATCACTTTATTAATCACTGAAAAGAACTTCACAAAGCTTTTATTTTTTTAAAAACTGAGGTTCAGATACCCACAAAGTGTTGAAGAGAGCCAGAAAAAAGAAGAGACTCAGAGGTCAAAAATATAGTCGTCTCTCAGAATCCTCAGATTGGTTCCAGAACCCTGTGGATACCAAAATCTGCAGATGCTTAAGTCCCCATATAAAATAATGTAGTATTTGCATATAACCTACGCATACT
>NW_012149174.1:3936893-3938656 GCF_000956105.1 Propithecus coquereli
GGCCCTCTGAAAAGATTCTTGAAGAAAAAGTTTCTGAGCATTAAAAAAGGAGAACTTAACAATCTACATCTCAACAAGTATAGTAATAACAATATAGTAACTAGGAATAATCTAGCATAAAGAAATTCTAAAATGAAAAAGAGACCAAAAATGAGGAACTTAAAAGTAAGAATTAAATTTGTCTTTAAACAGTTTAAATGAGATAAGCCATATGGCAAAATAAGAAAAACAGATCAAAACTAATAAAAAATCTATAAATAAAAACAAAGTCTAAGTTCTCGTAATCAGGATGCTAATAAAATAGCTCAATTTACTTATCACTCACTACTTAATTTAACCAAGTTCACATGGCAAAAGCACTACCCTAAGTGTCAACTCTTCATTACTTAAAAATGAAGGTTTAATTAAATTATCACTTTAGAGCTGCTGGGTAGTCCCATAAATGATAAGACTCAACATATGAGTTCAGTTTAAGTATATGACAACTTTTTACTATTTTATTAAAATAGAAAACCATCTTTACCACTCTTAAAAATTTGTAATAGGTCCTATGATACTTACGCTGCATAAGCTTTTGCTATCCTCATGAACATGACTTCATCACCTCCTTTATCTGGATGATATTTAAGTGACAGCAAACGATACTGTTTCTTAATTTCTGCTACTGTTGCCCCCTAAAAGGAAAGCTTTGAGTTAGTAAAAGTAAGTGCAATTTTGTAAAGAAATAATACATTCTACTTTGAGCTTAAAACATGAGCTACCCAGTATTCCGAGAAAGAGAAAATGAAGTTTTCATCCTGTATTTTGTCCCATATACCTCATCCCATGTATTTTAATAAAAATACACTTATATTGTCCAATATATTTATTTTATTAAGCACCTACTATGTGCCATGCAGTACACTAGGCACTGGTATGAAAGTAAAACCACATAATGCCACATTTAAATATTAGATTATTAAGTATGGAACGTCCAATTTCCTTAAGTACTAAGTTTGATGGCTGTTATCTCTGACATTTAACTTTGACATTTCTTATTTGTTTTTTTTTTTTAATTGTGAAGGTACATATTCTTTCAAATGTACGTTTTTGGCTTGTGATTATCTTTCAAATTTTTTTTTTAGAGCAATTTTTGTGAACCATGGATAAGTCAGAAATTCGTGTTATTTTTTAATATGAGTTCCATTGTGGAACTAATGCAGCAGACAGCTCAAAATATCAATGAAGTGTTTGGGAAGGATGTGGCTAATGAACAACAGTATGTCAATGGTTTGAGAAGTTCCATTCTGGTGATTTTAATCTTGAAAAAGAGCCACATGGGTGACCTGAGGCCACGCTGGATAATGATGAGGTGAAAGCTATAGAGGAAGCGAATCCATCTCAATCTACATGTGAATTAGCAGCAAGGTTTGATGTCACTATTCCAACAATATTGGACCATTTGAAACAAATGAGCAAAGTAAAGAAGCTGGGTAGATGGGTTCCACATGCATTAAACGAGCAACAGAAGAGAAAATGGTCTTGAAGCTTACCTTTTTTTGCTGTCATAATATAAAGTCAAATCATTTCTATACTGTATTGTTATGTGTGATGAAAATGGATTATTTTTGATGATCGCAAGCATTCAGCACAATGGTTGGATAAAGATGAAGTGCCAAGACACAGTCCAAAACCAAATATTCATCAAAAATAGCTAATGGTGGCCGGGCACAGTGGCTCACGCCTATAATCCTAGCACTCTGGGAGGCCGAGGCGGGCAGATT